>NC_069728.1:7861235-8026235 GCF_027358585.1 Pangasianodon hypophthalmus | reverse complement strand
AAAATCACTGAAAAAACACTCCAAATGAAAAATCCAGCTTGCTCTGACCAGATACTAGCTGCCAAAACACAGGCTGAGTTGGTCAAGCTTAGCCAACTGGTCGGTTATTTTCCAGCCTCGTTATTAGGCTGTACTTGATTGCATTAATCAATTCTTACTGCCTTACTCTTGTGTCATTTTCTTGAAATAACCCAGAAACTGTATCCATCTCCAAGCCAGCTAAGCCTGTCTACCAGTTTAACTCTGTTTTCTACCAGCTCTGTTTTGGCAGCTGGTATCCCATCAGGCCAAGCTGGATTTCTGCAGGGATTTGGCACTAGTCTGTTTAACGCATTTCCGGTTGAATCTAAAACGAATAATATATTTCTTGTAGGAGAGGACGACTGAAATGTCATTAGAAATGTTTACAGCCTTATTTTTAGCCTTATATAGCAAATAGCGTCAGTATAGTGTTCTTCAGAGAATTTCACACGGGTGCTGAGCAGAAAGGAATGTAACAGGGTCTCTGTATATGTGGCCAGCACTGGCTGTCTAACACTGCTCAGTACTGCTGCAGCGCCTGGTTCTGATTAGCGACCGGAAATCCGCAGTGCTCTCTGCTCAAAACTGAGTGTGACATGCGCGCGCCGGGCTGGGTGGGAGGCCGCGGGGTACCAAAACTTTAAAGCAAACAAAGGAAAAGAGAGGTCTGCACGTCTAACAAATAAACACGGTCTGCCCAGTATCGTAGCCGAATATATATGAAGTCCTAATCCACATGCAATACTTTTTGGACTTTATTTACTTGTGTCTTTAAGTCTTGGACTAAAAGGTATAGATGCTATTGAAATGGCCACAGCCATATTTGCCTCAGGAGATTGACGCCCAAGGTCAAAATGTCCAAATCGGAGCTGCTCAGCTGAAAATGTTCTGCATATTCTCTTGCTCAGAGGACGGAAGTATCAGTCAGGCCACGACGCCATATCAGCATATAGCACTGCATAAAAATAATAAAGAGTTTAACCAAATGATGTCATAACTGTAACAGACATGTGTATCATAACCTATAACCTGTTTGACATAACCTAGGCTATATAAACGCATTAATACAGCAATGTGATGACAAAACACCCGACTGGTCATATCACATCAGTCTTTTTGTAACATGGCTCATGTTGTGTAGACCACATTTCACTAAAAAAAAGCATTAAGCCGAACCACAAAGTTATTAACCCAGCCTAAATCAGCTTTCCCTTAAATGTGTTTGCATTCTAACTTATTCTTTTGTTTTCATCAAAACTTATGAATGAAGGCGCGTGAGCGCGCTTAAGGCGGCTAGTGTCTTCTCTTTGGCCCTGAACCGCCAGAGCAAACAGTGAGAGAGCGCAAAGCAAACAGCAGCCAAAGACACGGAACGAGGCGCTGCGAGTGTATAAGCAGCACGCGCCTCCCGGGGCTCCGAAAAGTCAACAACCCTCCCCCTGTCCGTGTCCACGCGCACTTTCAGAAAGATATCTTCTGTATAACAAACCACAGGTCAACAAAATGCATTATTATTATTATTATTATTATTATTATTATTATTATTATTGTTATTGTTGTTGTTGTTATTGTTGTTGTTATTGCTGCTGCTGTTGTTGTTGTTGTTATTATTATTATTATTATTATTATTATGTTGTTGTTGTTGTTGTTGTTGTTGTTGTTGTTATCGTTGTTGTCGCTGTTGTTAGTTTTCATCACACTTTTTCCGGTATCATATGCTGTTTCTCTGTTTGTTTGTTTTTTATAAATAGTTTATTATTAATGTATTAGAATTATCAGAATCTCAGGGTTTTCACCTGAAGTAGGATTTGATTGAAAATATTCCGGGAAATCGCACGGTTTTTGTCTGCTTCAAATAAAATAAAATGAAATAAAATAAAAATTAATAATAATATTATTATTAAGAATTTTCATATGGTAAAATATTGTTCATATGCGACTAGTACAGTAGCCAATCTGCGTTTGTTTACCATCTGCTCCTCTTGCAGCCGCATGATCAAAAACGTGAATTGTTTCATGTTTGTAATTGTTTTATGTTTGTAATTGTTTCATATTTGTAATTGTTTCATATTTGTAATTGTTTCATGTTTGTAATTGTTTCATATTTGTAATTGTTTCATATTTGTAATTGTTTCATATTTGTAATTGTTTCATATTTGTAATTGTTTCATGTTTGTATTTGAAGCTTAATGGCTGTAAGACAGTCGCTGCAAAATCAAACAGTGGAAAAGGCGTCGTGAGAGTGATGAAGACTGGTTTTATTTACTGATTTTGGTTTTGTCCTCTGTCCAGTTTAACGACTTGGCAAATGTCAGTCCATGCGGCTATCAGCCTGCTACTGCGGTATAAACCTACTGTGAAACTTTACCAGGATAAAAACCTACAGATTTCTGGTGTTCACATTATACCGTTCGAGGTTTATATCTACAGTAAAGGGGCAGAATAGCTCGCTCTATTGATCCGTACAAAATAAAACAACAAAAAATAAATAGAATTTCAGTCTTAATGGCTTAAGAGCCCAGGTCCACCAGGCTGGAGGTCAGAGGTCCCAGTATGGAGTCGTGGAGCTGGTGCTGGTGCGGGTGGCTCTGCATGGCCAGGCCGCTCATGCTGTAGGAGGAGGCGGGGTGGCTCATGTTGGCCTGCAGCAGGAGAGCCGGGTTCTGCTCGGGACTCTGTGGAGGAGAGAACTCGTCCTCTTCTGAGCTGGACATCAGCGACTTGCCGCCGTCCAGCGGAGACAGCTGGTTCTGTTTGTTCGCGCCTGCGTTGCTGTTCTCACTGTTCTCTCTGCCAAAGTTGGGGAGAAACACAAAGCACAAAAATGTTTAGGCCTTTTTTAGCATTGGAATCGGAAATTTGAGTTTCTGATCATAACCAGGATTAGACTATTCCGTGAAGCAGCCATGCTAGGATTTATGAAGGTCTAAGCAGCTCTAGTGTTCTCATGAGGAGACAGAAAGACATCTTTTATCTGCAGGTAAAACTGATCTGTTTAAACTCATTTATTCCAAATATGCTTGAGGGTTGGAAATGTGTTTATTCAGTGAATCAGGATGCAATCAGTCTAATTTCAGTTGAGACTGAGTATATCCGGATTTTTTTTTTTTTTTAAAAATAACATTACAGTTTTCTGTTTTTATCCATCCAGTTTCAGCCATAACTTGAAGCTCTTTAATCAGTGAATTACATGCTATGTTCCAGAGTTCACTAAACCACTGCTAAATAAACTGGAAGGTTGGTGTTGTGGATTAAAAATCATTTTTCAAAAAATAAGAGAGAAAAGGCAATTTAAAAAAATAATAATAATAGAAATCACTGGTTTAACTTGGTGAGAATCTGTGTTGCATAATGTTTTGAACTATTTTTAATGACCAACGAAGTTTATATTGAAAACTATCCACTGTTCCAAAAAAAAAGACTAGATAAACAAAAAATAGTTATAAAAACATATATATATATATATATATATATACACAATATTCTTCAGGATATAAAACGTAATATTTTCTATTGTCAGTGATGTTTGAAAATGTCACGGTACTTGGCTTTCAAAATATGGAAATGTCAGCTGGAAGTTGATAAGGGTTTCCTCTTCATTCTCTGCTGCAGATAAAATTGTTTGTTTATCAGTTAGTTAGCCTACAAAACCCTGCATTTTTTAATTTAGAAAATGTAATTATTTCTGCCTCCCTGTCTGATATTTAATGTGTAACTGATACAGCACGTGAGCATACTTCCTGAAATATGTAAAAAGAGCAATTTCTGCGGGTAATATTTTTTACACAGTGCAAATCCGCCAGAAATAAATGATCGCGTCTGGTTTTTCAGTCGAGCCCAAGCACTGCCAGTTAAACTGTGCGCCAGTGCATTCAGTAAGTGTTAATTCACCACTGCTGCATTACTCTGGTCTACTTTTATGCTTCTGTAAACAACCACAACTGCATAACTTTAACGTCGAATATATTAAAATTGGTTAAAATATTTTTTAAAAAACGAATATTAAAAAAATCAGTAAGCTGAGGTGGATGTGAAAAGTGCTGAAAATAATTAAACATTTTGTTATAAAAATCCATCATACTTGTCATGTCATCATACATATAGGAGTGATGTTCATGTTAACTTGTTGTTCATGTTAACTCATTAAGTTTCAGTGATCTGAAGGTTTTTAAGACCAGACTGCAGATTATTTTTTAAAGTGAAATATATTATTTTAATTGCATGCTCTGTCTGTATTCAGGCAGGACTGCAGGTTACCTTTCTTTGGCCTCAGCGGCTCGATCCCTCTGTCTCCTGTTTTTAAACCAGTTGCTCACTTGTGTGGTGGTGAGCCCTGTGGCTTCAGCCAGCTCTCTCTTTTCTCGTGGAGAGGGATATGGGTTGTGCGTGTACCACTCCCTCAGCACGCCGCGGCTCTTCTCTTTGAAACAGTAGCTGGTCTCCTCTCCGTCCCATATGGTGCGCGGTAAAGGAAACTTCCTCCGTACTCGGTATTTACCCACAGCGCCCAGCGGCCGCCCCCTCAGCTTTTCGGCCTCGATGTAGTGGGCTTTCAGCCACAGCTGCTGCAGCTTGGGGTGGTTGTGCGGCGAAAACTGGTGGCTCTCCAGGATTTTGTACAGCTCCCTAAAGTTGCCGCGGTGGAACGCCACTACAGCTTTGGCCTTGAGCACACTCTCATTCTTGTGGAGGTGGTCGCAGGCCGGCAGGGACCACAGGAAGCGGCCCAGTCGCTCGAGGTTCCCGCCCTGCTGCAGCACCTCGCACACGCACGCGACCTGCTCCTGCGTGAAGCCGAACGAGGGCAACATGGACATGACGGACGACGGTGGGCGCGTTACTCCTGACGGCCAAACCGCTCTGCTTTTGGACTGCAGAAAAGAGCGGAATGGGGTTTGAATCCTGATGCGATAGTGCTGATAGTGCTAATGAAATGTTTTTTCGAAAAGGTTCTACAAAATGTCTTGGTTGGAGATGTCCGTGTCAACAAGCTCCTAAGTTTTGGACGTTGGTTGGAGACGCTGTGCTCCCCGTCCAGTGGTGTCGCGCTAAAAGAGCGCAGCGCGCGCGCTGATTGGCTCTCCATGCGCCCTATCCGAACAGCGCTAAAGCAAGAGCTCTGCTGCCATTTCCTCCCTCGGGAACTCGGTGGTCTGAAACCAGATCTCCCGTCTCCAGTTTTACCTGAGGGAGTGGAGCACCTCGATACTAATCAATTACAGTGGGTCTCCGAAGGCTAGGCTCATCTCATCCCCACCTCAAGCCCACTTTGCCCATTTAGTGATCTTACATTTAACTTAAACAACTTCAGAGCCATTAAATTATTAATGCATTAACGAACAACTGCGTGCAGTGCAGTGTGTGAATTGGAAGGGAATGGGGATAAGCTTAAATAGATTTTTCAAGAAATATTTCAGTCTGAGCATCCAAAACATATCCTAGACTGGCCTGGGTATTTTATGCAATAAGTCCCGCACAGAAAACAGCAAGAATGACAAAAAAGGGGGGTGGATCATTTGGGTTGCTAATTTACTGTATTTATGCAGGTAATCGCAGCACAGGTTTCTCAGCTTTTTTTTTTTGCTTGCCAGGTGTTTATTGTGAAGGCACACGCAGTGCGCGGCGCGTGAGGTCCCAGTGCGCACAGCGCGGTGATGAGATACTTAGCGTCCCATTAAAAAACAATCAAGCTCTAGAGGTGGAGAGATAACACAGCGCTGCTAAGAGATAAGCCCTAAACCGAGGCGTGCTGAAACCCCAATTCAAAGCATCCGACTGCATTTAAATTAGCCAAACACAAGTTTAATCCATGCACCAACTCAAAAAGCACAGTTTAGTAATAAGCAGGTCGCGTTTTCATCTATTTTAAACCCAGCAAAACCTTCAGTGCTGAATTATCACATAGAGTGTTTATCGAAATAGACGTATACTGTAATCATTTACTCAACACTACAGCTTTCTTTCCCTCTGAAGGGTGTGTGTATATATATATATATATATATATATATATATATATATATATATATATATATATATATATTACACACACACACACACACATATAAGGGTGTATATAGATAGATAGATAGATAGATAGATAGATAGATAGATTGATAGATAGATTGATAGATAAATAGTCTAAGATATGTTTTGGACAGGGTGCATGCTCAGAATGAAATATTTCTTAAAAAATCTATTTAAGCTTATCCCCATCCAATTCACACATTGCACTGTTCGTTAATTCATTGATAATTTAATGGCTCTAAAGCTGTTTAAGTTAAATGTAATATATATATATATATATATATATATATATATATATATATATATATATATATATATATATATATATATATATATATATATATTACATTTAACTTAAACAGCTTTAGAGCCATTAAATTATTAATGAATATAATTTAATATATATGTATGTATATATAATATATACATTATATAGTATATATATTTTACACACACACATATGTATATATATATATATATATATATATATAAGGGTGTATGTATGTATATATGTATGTATGTAGGCTATATGTTCTCATGCAGAGTGTTTAAGCGCGTGAGCAGATTCCTCGGTTGAGTAATTTGTTTTCCTTTAACATCATGCAACTCTTTCCCCCCATCTCGCCCTGGCTTTTCTTTCCCCCCATCTTCTGTACAGTGAAACCGAAAACCGGTGCATTAGTAAATGAGTTCTGTGTTCGTCCAGCTCTTTGCTACCCAGTCGCTGTTTTAAGGAATAGATCGCGTTTCTTTATCTGCGCTGAAATCTGCAACATGACACCAGGGCGACGCGGAGCTCACGATCACTCACCCGGAATGGAGCACCTCTTTATAATTTAATTGGAGACGGAGCGTCCATTTTCAAGAAGACCGCAGAGTCCACTCAGTGGCCCACGCACTCCTTATCCTACCCTCCTGTACTGACGGCTGGACTGTCCTATGAATTTAGCCCTGGGTCACTAAGATAAAGTAAGGACTTAATTAGGTTTAGAGGGCAATTCAGACACCTGTGAAAACAGTTTTTTTTTTTTTTTTTTTTTTGCCCACTGTCTCTGGAGGGTCGGTGAGAAGAGGAGTAGTGTAAAGATGATCCATCCATCTGTTCGGAAAAATACCACACATGTATAATATATAATATTTCATACGCCTCTCTTCATGCGTCAATATTTCATTTTCTTTTTGAACACATGTTTCAGCAAAGACGTCCTTGCGAACTACTGTTCTGGCATATTTTTAATGTAAATACAATAAATACAGTTTAAATAGCTCATAGCTATTTAAATAATTTTTTTAAACACACATTTATAAGACAGGTCTTTTATGTAAATGCTTAATTTTACAAAATTAATTTTAATTTTGCAATTTTAAGTATACATTCTTTGCCATGAGAATTAGAGACTTGGGACTTTCTTAAACTTAACGACTTGTAGTCTTTTATTGGCTGGTCTGTAGACCTTTTTCATCTCTCAGGTCAGAGATGGACGGCTCTGCTTGTCCTTATGTCTCCTCTACACTGAGACACCAGTCTTAAAGCTGGAGCTGAAAGGCTCTGGTCGCTCTCAGACCCTGATCATTTCAAGATGTGCTCTTTTACAGCCTGGAGGCGAGGGGCTGGAGACCACAACGCTGAAAAGCAACACACACACATACAGAGAGGGAGAGAGAGAGAGAGAGAGAGAGAGAGAGAGAGAGAGAGTAGAAAAAATGTGCTATTACTGTATGTTTTAAATCCCTAAATAAATAGGGAAGCACGGGACCTAGTCTAAATGACAGAACCCTGTTCCATCGACAAAATTATTAAAAAACTGGTTGTTTTTTATGCTTTAAGATGTTTATTTTGTCACAGACAGACAGATAGATAGATAGATAGATAGATAGATAGATAGATAACTGACATAAAACATAACACATGACACAGTTCGACAAAATTTATTAGCCTGAAGACATTTTTATTCTAAGACTATTTGTGAATTACTATTCTAATAAGAAATCGTATTATTTCAATGATTAAAATAACCCTACAGTTTAGGTTGTATGTATATTTAGATATGTTTTAGGCTATATTACGAATTGTTTATTATCTTTTATATCAAAATCATATCTTCTTACTGTAACCTAATTTTAAACACGGACATTTTTTAATTGATTCTTTACAAATCTCAACCGGTTTTTGCGACATCCTTCTAAATCACAGTTTGGACCTAGAATAGTTCTTAGTGTTCACCTGTTAGACCTGTCAGGAAAGCTGCATAAAGTGTCTGTCTGGCAGATATATATTTAACGGCCTATTTTATAGACCTTCTTGTATAATTACAACTGCATTGTAGTTTAATTGAAAAAAAAAATCAATATCAACTAATAAATAATAATTAGCCTACTAAAAGTCTAGTGTTTTGTTTTAGTGCATAGGCTATTAATATGTTTATTTAAATATTTAATATGTATATTTAAAAGTGACCAGTGAATTAAAAAGAAAAAATTCTGAGCATATACTACACCCCTGAAGTATGTAATACCTGTAATATATATATTATATACCACCAACAAAGTTAATTTGCTTGTTAAGAAAGAATGTGCCAGTAAGCAAAACTTGAAAGAATATATATATATATATATATATATATATATATATATATATATATTACTATATTACTATATAGAGTAATACATACCAAAAGATAAATGGTATAGTATAAATTCATACCAGTCCAGTGAACAGTGTTGGATTAAATTCTACACAAATAATTCAACAAAAAGTTCAACACATAATTCATAGTTAACCTTGCAAGTGATCTAACTATAATGTTTATTTAATTTATATTTATTTTAGATCTCTTCATTAATTATTTTGTGGAAATGTATGGGAAGTTTGGAAGTTTTCTTTAGAGTCAAATAAATTCTAGTTTTGCTGTATGCAGCCTGAGCCATCTGTCTAGAAAATAGCCAACGATAAATATATTCACAATACTTTCAGACATGTTTATGAATCTCCCCTACATCATTTATATGGGCCACAGATAAACCACAGTGACCTCTGTTGCCCTGGAGAAAATCTGTCTTGCTCTTGGCCGGCATTCAACTCTTCCTTCAGGCAAATATTCTGTTTCTGCTTCAGAGGTTTTCACCATGCATAAGAAGACAGTCATAGCACTGTCTTATAGATGATGCATAATGTTTGAGCGCAACAGACAGTGTGTCTGTGGGAGTCTGCCTCTATCAATTACCTATCCATCTCTCTTAATGACAGTATTTTTCGTTGATTTGCTCACAGGGATTTTCAGGGGCACGTAATTATTTACTCAGATTAGCCAAAAGCAGCTCTCTTCTCTAGACGCATGTGATTGCTCTGTTCATATCAATTATACACTTTTACAACTTTCTATCACACACAGTTACACTGAACATGGGCCTCGTCATCTCTATGCTTTCCTGCTTGCTTGCTTGTGTGTCTGTGTATGTGTGTGAAGTGGTGGGTCTGTGAATCATACAGACCCAGTTGGCCTCTGACCTCACATTAGCACAGTGTGTAGGGTTGGGGCGCTCAGGGCTCCAGCTCAGGTTACCCGCGCCTCACAGGCTACGGCAGCGCACTAAATGTCATGCTTTGAAATTGCATGCAAAAGTCAGGGGTCAGCTTCTTTAATAAGCCCACTTCTACAGGGTTCCCTCTTTTCTTTTTTGTTTTTTACAGCCTGCTACAGCCAGCATTTATGTGCCTGTGCCAGGTTTGAAAATGTACGCAAGGACAAACAGAAGGGGTGGGGTGAACAGTCTGAACACTAAAGATATGTTTGAATACCAAGATAATGGGTAGTATCTTGATATCAAACTTCCATCTACTAGTATTTCTCCCTTACCTCATACTTACTGTGAAATCCGAGATTGGATGGACGTGAAGGTTCACTCTGTTTTTCTGTGCTGTACTTATGTCCTAGGGGATGATAGGCTCACAAAGGGTTTCACAAAAAGCCTTCCCATTCACTGCCCATGGAGACGCTGTGACGTCCATATCTGAACAATACAGCAAGGCAACAAGATACCCCAGGTTACACACACTGGCTGACACGCAGGCAGCCCAAGGGAAATGGGGGACACGAAACACACATGTCCGTTTGCCATGGCCATTGGTTCTTAGCTCAAAAGCTCCAAACAAAAGTGCTTTCTTACTCTTCAATATTCCAGGAGGCGCCATTTGATACCTAGTAATCAGCTAATCTGCTGCCCTAGGCGACAGGGTCACCTTTGCACAGGTAACAATAGATTCTTTACCTGGGCATTTTTCTCCTTTGTGTGTGTGAACCAGTCTACCTTGGTGCCATTCAATTAGCTTGGACTCACATGCCCTGGTGTCACAAGAAGGAAATGTTCCCACGATACGGCAAAGACTTAAGCCGGATCCCTTCATGAAGCCCATTCCACTCTTATTTGACCCTACATTTGACAAACATTTTCATGTATCCTCATAAATCAACATTTGATGACGTGATCTGTTGCATGCACTTGTATGTGGATGTACACGCACAATAAACTTTGATCTTGCACAGGTTGTAAAAGTGTTCCTACAAGACAAGATTTTATCTTGTACTAACAATGACAACTCAAGCTCGACAGAAGCCTGTTCCTGTTTGGTCATGTGCAGAAGCCTCTGAGAAATCCAACAAGCATATGCAGTTTTTCCATATCCACTCTGTCTTTTAGGATGGCACTTTAAAAATGATCTGGCAAATGCAGCTGCCAGGCATTGGCAAATGATCACAGAGGACACCCATAGTGAGAATTTGAGCTTATGAGAATATGATCTCCATTATGCTGCATATGCATACATTCATGCATTAGTAATGTCTGAGCATCATGGCCAGCTGTCCTAGAGGCCCAAGTCATAGCCTAATCTTGTTAAATGGAGAGTCTTGTATTTCTTTGCCGCTGACGTCACACTATTGGGTAAAACACAGAGCCAACTTACCTACTGCTTCCAATAATGTATGATTCATTCCAGGTGATGTCATTTTCTTCAGTTATCCAAATGTCAACCCAGGACTCCAGTGTGAAATACTGGTGTCAGTGACACATAAAATCCATTCACCATTCATTATGCATGTATAAATATAAAGATTTAATAGAGGTGAATGGTTTATAAAAATAAGTTGGTTCCATTTCTGAGTGCAGGGCTTAACTAGTAAGTGTCAGTATCTGTGTCTGTAACTCATACATTAAGGGTTATAGTCTGCAGAATCATTTAATGAACTGTAGTGGTTGGGGTTTTTTTATACAGTAAAGCAAAAAATGCAAAAATGACCTAAAACCTGTTTTTCTTACAACTGAAACCATTTACTACTGTAAAGATTTCATTTCTTTAAGGAAGGTACATGAGACCAGTTGCTGAATGCCCAATAATACAGTATTCTCATATCAAGGACAAAGATTTCTCACCTGTGGTTAAGTCCTTGCTGAACTTAAATTGCTTAAAAAGCAAAATATAACAAAAACGTTGTTCACATTGCCATTTCAAGCTTCAAAAAATTAAATACAAAAACCAAACGTCAACAAAAAATTAAACATCTGTGCTTCGATAAAATTTTGGAGAGTAAAATAAAGAATCAATATGAAGCTGCAATGATAGTGCAGAAACATTTGCAAGACTCACCAAACACATCTGCTATTTTATACTCTCTTTCTCTCTCTCTCTCTCTCTTTCTCTCTCTCAGTCCACCATGCTCTATCACTCTCCATCTCTCTCTGAATTAAAATCTCCATTACTGCAAATAGGAGAGAAAAGACAGGCCTGAGACATCTTGTTCAGGGTCAGTGCATCAACAAGTACATTCTGCAGCCATCCGAGTGCAAGTCAGGACATGAGGCTACATTTATTTAGGGATACAAAGGCACTGTTCATGTGTTCCACCTATTTGCACACATCTTGCATACATTATCGTAAAAGCGACAAAGTATAAAAAGATTGATGTGTGCTTAGGAGACTTTTATAGTTATGCTGCAGTGCAAGAAAATCAACAGCTAATGAAATACAGCTCTTCAGTTGTTGTGATTACAGGGGTCAGAGGTCACTGCTGTCCTCGTCCATCTGAACAGTCTGCAGCTTGGCCAGCTCTTTTCCCTCCATGTCCAGATCACCACACACTCCAGGAGGGCCCTCACCAGTACCTGCAGGGGTCTCAAGATTGTCAGACAAGGGCAGCTGTGCTTCCTGTGCCCTGTAGTCTGAGGGCAGAGCTCCCCCAGTTTCCTGGAGGCCGCGGGCATTGTGAGTCAGACCGGAGTGACCCTCTGTGCTGGAGAGCACAGAGGTGATAGCAGCTGTGGCTGCAGGGGCCAGGGGGCCTCCGTTGTTGGGTGAGTGGCTGAGGTTGGTGGAGAGAAAGAGGGATGCCGTGTAGCCCAAGTTGCTGCTTTGGTCTAGGGGAACACTGGAGGGATATGTGTAGGCCACCCCAATGTCCAAAGGCTCCTGCTTGACAGCCTGGTTGAGCGTGTAGAGCAGGGGTTGGCCTGAGTGCTGGGACGAGTTGCTGACCACCCCGTCCAGTGGAGCTGAGCCTGCTGGGGGCGACAGATAGAATAAGACAATGTTGTTAAGTAAGCGGCCACGCCCTGTCTGACCAGGCTGACCACATGTTAATCCCCCAGTACACACCCTGGCCTAAATCCTCATTTGCCAACCCTGATCTTTCTTTTCTTTTCAGTTAATTTTGCTGTGCTCTTTTAGGAGATGGCAGAACCAGCCTTTCTCACAGCTAATAACTATTGGCCTCTGACAAAAAAAGTGCAGAGAGGTGAAATGTAGAGGGAATGCCATCTTAACATTTCCCTAGGTTGCATGATTATGTGTTTCTATATATCTTAGGTGCATCATTCATGTTTCTTTCTCTCTCTCTCCCCCATTTGTACCCCTTTATGTCACACCACAATCTTTGCAAGTACTTTTTTATGTGAAATATAAAATGAAACACCTTTTTCATTTTCTGTTTGCGGTTACATTCTCTGTGATTTCCTTGTAACTCTAGAATGTAGTTCTTGGCACATAACTCCCAGAGTGATAGACTATTGGCATTTGGCCAGGACATTTTCTTCCATTAGGCTTGCTGAATTGTCTGATAAATAATCACACTGCGCCAACCCCCTCCTCTTACAATCTCAAACTCATTTACTACAGGAAGAGCCAAATTTTTTCAATAAGTTTCTTGTTGCCAATATGTGAAAGAATCAAAACATAAACCAATACCTACATAAACGCAAAAGGCATGCATACGTTTATGCAATAGATTATATTAGTGTATGTTCCTTTTGTTATAATAGACTCTGTCATTCATATACAAGTCTTCATGTCACAGACTAAAACACCGTTAAATGGAAAAGGCAATTGAAACGGCTGGTTCATATGTTTTGCAGCACTGGACATCAAAACCAGTGTTTTATTGATTCATATTTTATTGGATTGCCTTAAAATTATGGGCAGAAGAAAAGAGGGTTTTGGCTAAACAATTTTAATGTTGTCTTTTTTTTAGTGGATCATTTAAGCTCAACCATTTTCCTCTTAAATCAAAAGTTCAGCCAGGGGTGGGTTTGTTTTTATGTGGCTCGTAAACTGCATATTAAAGGATAAAAAAGATGAGGGTTGTAGGGAGAGGGCAGCAGCACCCAGTCAGCCTTGCTGTTATTGATGTGGCTATAAAATATTCATGGAAAGAACCATTAGTGTGTGGTTAGGGCCATGGAGAGGAGGTGGGGATAATGTCATTGAGGCCTGTTATTTGTTGCAATCCTGAAGTCATCGCAAACTTGACCTGACCCCCACCCCATTCCTGCTTTATTTTATTCACAATACACTGCTCCTATTCCTGATTCACAATCCTCTTTTACAAATCCCTGAACCACTGATCTCTGTACAGAACAAAGCATTGTGTCTGATGTTAGAACAATGAAGACCAGATAATATTCTGTCATAATATACTCCAAAGTAGTGATGCAATTAGCTTAGGTCTGGTGTGAAGTCTGTGCCAACTGTTGTGCAGACACAGGGGAGAGAAGAAACAAAGAAGCTTAATGCCTGAATTGATCTTTTGTACATAAGCTTCCACTACTGAATAGATGTGGTGTGTCACGGTGCCCAGCCCTACTCCTGAAGTTCCAGCCCTACACACTAGTTTCTAACCTTTATCAAGTGAGTTGAGACAAAAATTAAAAATACTCTCTATAAGGCAAGCATAATTATATTGTAAGCATAGTAAGCATAATTATATATTATTCATAATGATATCATTATATTGATTTAAACTCAAATCCTTATGTGTAGGTAGTCTGAAAAGTCCTAACAGAGTCAGGCATTTCTATAAGTGGCTAAAAACTGTCCAAAGTATTTACTATATTTGCTCACAACATATCTGTGCAGTGATTAAAAATCTAAAATACTTTTTCTCCTACCGTGAGAGGGTGCTGTAGAAGATGGCGGTAGCAGTAAAGGCGGAAGACCCAGGTTGTTCTCAACCCCAGGAAGGTTGACCATGCTGTAGCTGCTGAGATGAGGAGCTCCAGAGGGAGAGGAGGAAGAGGACGTGGTGGCAAAGGTGACGACTGAAGGCACTGCTCCATGTTCTGAATGTGACGCCAGAGGCTGCATACCCTCTAGTTTTCCAACTGTGGTTTCTGGAGCCCCCATTGAATAAGAGGCATAAGACACAGAGGAGCCACCCAGTAGCCTCTCTTGGGCATGGGAGACCCTCTGGGGATCGAAGGTCAAGAAGTGACCACTTGTGGTTCCAAGTCCATTCAGGAGACTGTTGCTGCCATGTGATTGAACATATGCTCCACCATTAAGATAGTGGGAGTTGGTGTTTGTCAGGTCGCCATTGAAACCCATTCCTGCGGCAAGTGGAGACATTTTGGCATCCCCGATCTGCTGGATGACAGTGGTGGCACCATCGGAGTATGCTACAGCAGGGCTAGTGCCAAGGGCAACTGAACCAGCAGAGCCGCTAGAGAGAGGACGAGGAGAAAGCTCTTCCTGTCCCTTACTTGACTCATCTTCTGTGCTATGATTGCCATCTGATTCACTGCAAGACACAGGAGAGTTTTTTTTAATGCAGCCTACTTTAAACATGCACATTATTACATAGAGTAAGCTCAGTGGGTGTCTTTAAAACAAAAGAGGGTTGAGAGGCTGGAGTGTTTGTTAGTCCTGAAAAATGTCCAGTGACAGTGCAGTACAGATTCATGCACAAAATTTTCACATTAAATAGATACAGTGCATTCAAAAGAGATGTTGTGGTATATGCTGTTGCTGTGGATTTTTATTCACCATGGTATATGCAAATTGTGCACAAATTCATATTAATTCTATTTCAGTTACAGCTTTGTGCTTCCTTTATGGTTGCCACTTGTTCATTCTAAAATGCTGCTAAACGATCCATCCCACAACTAGTGATAAAAGGGAAGTTTTGTTTTCCCTTCAAATCTCAAAATGTAATATTCTGAGCATAATTTATATGTACACAATTAAAACTGAAATGTGAAGCATAACATGAAGCCCTACAAAACTGAAAAGCATTTTTGGGGTGCATTTACACCTAACAGGCCTATTCTTTTCTGATAGAGGCTTATATTCCCCTCAATAATTGATGTTCATCCATCCTTCCTAATCACCTCTGCCTAAAATACTATGCATCTTTTCTAACACTGGTACATGGTAAGCCCATGAGAGATTGAAGAATACAGCAATAAATATTCTTGAAAATGAGTTTGTTCTCATCTATTTAAATTGATGCTCATTGTTTATCTTTACGTTAGGAATAACACTGTTCTGCCAAGAAAATGTGGAACGTAAATTTGGAACATTTGGACCCTCTAAGGGTGACTTTTTGTCCTTGGGGCAGCAAACAAATAAAAAGCTGTGAGCATTTGGCAGCCTTGGAGTCTCCTTACTGACTCTGACAGCTGTGGATACACTAAGTACAACCAACAAACTATCCAATTATCTTCAACTTACATGGCAGACCAGGATAGGATTTTCCATATAAAAGATATGCTTGTAAATACAGCGAAATTCACAGTAGATGTTGTATGATGATTTCCAGAGCTTGCCTAGACACTAATGAACTCTTAGATTATTTTCACCAGGTATTCAGTTAGACCTACAGATTTTGCTGTGTATATGGTTTATTCAATGCGGAACATCTTCGTGTCTTCCCATCGCTGACGTGCACGGAAAAAGTTTGACCTCCCTTATTTACCAGACTATATTATGTACTATTAATGATAAAAGCAACCTAAAAGACATGGGCGTGGGTGGAGTGAGAAATTAGTTATTTTTGTTGTGAGCAGAGTCGCCTGAGTGTCAGTATGTCACAGAGACCAGGTGCACTCAGGGAGTTGCATGTGTAGTTAGTTTACACACACACACACACACACACACACACACACAGCAGGAGATAAAGGCCTAATGGATAGATCTCCTCGAGTGATTACCAGGGAGGAGAAGACAATGGGTTTAAAATCCACAAACAAACATACACAATGACTATGTTAAAGTAATATCTCATCTCTAAGGGGAAAAAAATACACAATGAGTATGTTAAAGTAATGGCTTATATCTAAAGTGCCACTTTATCGTCGCAGGCAGGCAAATGTCCCTGAAAACTAATACTACTCTGACTGATCTAACATCAGTGATAACATGGTCACTCATGCCTTTATAGGAGCTCATCGATATCTGAATATTTTCCCGCAGGCTTCTCTGTTTCTTTGCCCTTGAGCATGGCGCGCGCTCTGCCATTCTTAAAAACGACACCTCACTCGAACGGCCAAAGCTTCGTATTTCAAAACAATGTGAAAGTGTGTGTCCATTCAGCAGGACCACTGCTGGGATGAGATGCGTATGCATCCCGGTACATCGCTACGAAAACTAAAAGAAGACGTTTTAAAGTAAAAATCTGAATGCCCACTGTCTGTTCAGCTACATCACCCCGGAGTGGATGCGAGGGTTGCGCAGTGAGAAGAAAGTTGCAGCATTGTTCTTACTGTACTTTAAAAGTGCTCCGTACCTTTTGGACTGCGCTTCTGATGGGTTCCGGTCCCGCTGTCTCCTGTTTTTGAACCAGTTGCTGACCTGCGTCAAAGAAAGTCCAGTGATTTTGGCGAGGTTCCGCTTCTCCGCCGGCGACGGGTAACGGTTGCGCTTGTACATGTCCTTGAGCGCGTTCCTCGACCTCTCCTTGAAGCAGTACACGGTCTCTTCGCCGTCCCAGATGGTGCGCGGCAGCGGATACTTCCTGCGCAGTCGGTATTTGTCCACGGCGCCCAGCGGCCTGCCGCGTGCCTTCTCTGCCTCGGTGTAGCGCGCCTTGTACCACATGTCCTGCAGGGACGAGTGGTTGCACGGGCTGAAGTTGTGGTTCTCTAAGATGCAGTAGAGCTCCTGGTAGCGCGCCTGATGGAACGCGACTATGGCCTGCGCCTTAAGGATGCTCTCGTTGCCGCGCAGCAGCTCACTCTGCGGTAGCGACCATAAGAAGCGGGCCAGGCGCTCCACATTGCCGCCCTGCAGCAGTGCCTCGCACACACACGCCACTTGTTCCGGTGAGAACGCGAGAGAGGCCGGTGCGCATTCAACTGCCACCGCCGCCGAGCCAGAGTTCTCCATGGGCAACCCGGCCGGATCGAGCGCGGCCAGCTTGACACTCCCCCGAGTCTCCAGTGCCCTCGAGCTCTCCCTCTTGATCTCATCGGCGCCAATCACCTCACTCGAGGAAGAAGACATGTTTTTTTTTTCACGTGTCCTTGATGGTGAGTCACTCCTCCGGGTTTCGTGGGCAGCAGTACATTCGGAAGATCGGGTTTCACCCCTCCATCCGAGCGCGATCAGGTGTCCGGTCGCCGCGCAGAGAGAATAAAGATCTTAGTTTCAGAGCTCCAGCGAGAGTTTAACTCTGCAGTCCGTATGGGAAAGGGGGTCCGAACAGTCGCACGGCCGCCGATTGGCCGCCTCGAGCTCCGCGGGGGAGGAGCGTGTGAGATCGAGAGACAAATGTTTGCGCTCGCAGGAGCAAACGTGATGTATCAACTCAGCCACTACCTGCTCAAAGGTGATCACAGAGGCGGCACACTTCTATATACACAAATACTTGTAAATACAGGTCGGGGAAGACGTCTTTTGGAGGAATGTAATACCATCCTAACAGCTTAATTTAATCATCCATTAAATCATTTCACTCCCATTTAACCTAACAGTTATTTATATCCAATATTCCTAGCTTATGAGAACAAAGGTATTTTTTTTCTCCCTGTTTATCTGTTAATTGTCGTTTGGCCTGAGTCTTTTTAGTTTGACTCTGTGGTGCTGTTTACTGGAAACTGAAGGGTTGTGTAGGAGCCAACAACCGCAACAGCTGACGGAGTCCATAGAAGCCTCTAGCAAAAAGCGGAGGACAGTCTGACACGAGTGCCTCCTAAAATTAAACCCAGCAATGCTGCAAATACCTGGCATCAGCTTTGTGCACTGAGAGCCATTCACATGCTTTCTGATATGGGGGTAGGGATGGTGGTGGCCACCAGTGTATATGGCCTAAGGTATCTCCGCTTAGGGAGTGAAGCAACAATTCAGCTATTTCTAAATAATTAGTCACTGTCATAAGAGTATGCTGACTGACACGTACAGGCATAACACAGTTATGGAATCAGTCACTCCCTGGAGCAATCATTTAGTATTTCAACTATTCAGTGTTGTACACTGTCTCTAATGGGTTTAAAAAAAAAAGCATAGAATAAACTCATTGTGATGAATAATGGCAGTACATGTTTTCAGGTAAGTATATTGCTGTTGAGGTTTGAGAGTCTTTATCTGGTGTTTGAAATTGTGTGTGTGTGTGTGTGTGTGTGTGAAATAGGGCTGGCGAGTTGAATTGTGTATGCTATAGGCACTGAGATCTCTTGCCAATTCAGCTTCCCTCTGTGCCCAGTGCTGTCCTGAGGATCAGCAGATGAGCCAAAACACATGTTATAAATTTATCAAAATGAGCCAGTTTTATGGAGCGAGCGAGAGAGAGAGAGAGAGAGAGAGAGAGAGGAAGTCAGACAGACCTGCTTTTAAGCGGAGTAAGAAATGTAGACTATCCAGATAGATTATGAACATAACTAATAACGAGTCTTAGCTTTTTTCATGAAGTTAGGTTTTTCTGTTTTTCTCTGTTTTATCCATTGGGGCTAGTCCACCACTGTTATTGCGTGTAGTTTTTTTGCACATGGGTTTTATGAGCTTGCATGTGGTCTTCACAGCTGTTGCTAAGTCATTCACATGTACGCTCATGCTGGACAGTGATTTTTTCTCTTCTTCTGCAACGTGACTGTCTGTTTTATTGCTATCGGCATATCCACATGTCCAAAACTACAGCCATGAATGGGCTCTTTGTGGTCCGGCTAGCACAGAGCCACGACCGTCCCCAACCCCAGCGCAACCTTCACCCTTTTCTCCATATGTTCCCCATCCATCTGAACCTGGGCCTGAGGGCTACCACGAAACACCTGCCCCTGTTCACCCACAACAAAGACCCTTCTTCACAAAGCATAGATGATCCAACATGGATGATGGTGGGCTTGTGAATGAGGCAGAAATGCAACAGGAGCGACTTGCATGAAGCTTGTTAGTAAACACATTAAAAAACCCATAGCTCAGCTCTTTGAACATGTGTGTGTTTGTGTGTGTGTGTGTGTGTGTTGTCTTTGTCAGTTTCCCCTATGTCTGGTTCAACCAGTCTTTGCCTGGTTTTTTTTTCTTTCTCTGTTTCTCATGTAGTGTCAGAATGTTATCTAAGCAATCAATGTACAAAATGCCGTTGATTCAAATGCGATGCTGAGTTTCAGATGGAATGTAAGCAAAAAAGCCAAGGTACGGTCTTTATAATAATCACTGCCCTGTTCTTACAGTTACAGATTTGGATACATTTATGAAACTGGACCATAAAATGGTGATTCTCTGCTTTAGTAAATACATAAGATTCTGAATATAAGCATTTATGCATTGCAGTAACTCTGTTTAGAAATGAACTGTCAGTATAAAATGTCTGCACTCATTGTCTTTTCAGCACATGGTAAGAAAGACACATGGCTCATTCTCCATCCAACCTATTGTTTTGTTTAGTTGTCATAGTCATGAGGGCTAGTCTGTTAAGAATTGGACTGTGTCTTCTGTTGACTATTAAAACATTGTCCATACCACTTGCTTAATCACAAAATATGACATGTTAGCAGGCCTATTGCTTATAGGAAATACTTGCGAAAGGACCCCCCCCACCCCCATGCTCCCCCCCAAATTCCTGTCAGCTTAATACTATGACTTTAGATTCAGAGTCTGCATGTGTGTTTAATCTAGCTGTCACTTACTGCTGGAGGGAAAGACCGACTTTATCTCTCTCTCTCTCTCCCTCTCTCCATGTGATTGACAGTTGTGAATGACTGTTTTACCTGGAAGAAAGAGCTTTTGTTTTTGACAGAAAGATTACCCTTCTGATTGCTAGGACTAATTATCTTCCACTGTGTTTTCTGAGGTATCAGCCAAGCGACACCTCCACTTTTGTAATTCGTTTTTCTAATTTAAATGCTACTTCAGTAGTATTTCAGTAAATTGGTCCTTTAGTGTAAAGACTTGCATATCAACATATGCAAAATATAATAACAGTTCTAAATCACTAACTAATTAGAATCATCATGGTACAGTGTGGTAGTTTACATTATATAAGCCATTAGTTAGTAAAATACACATATAATAGTCCACATTAATTCAGGCCTACAATGTATCTAAATCATTGTTCTGATAAAATCAAGCTAGAACATCTTAATTCTATACCCCTCCCTCTTGGTAGGTCACCTTTGGTTTGATGACAATGCTGTGTTTTGTAGTGCCAACAAACCTTCCATTCCCAGGCCCCTCAGTGCAGGGTGTGTCTTTGCCCTGTGTACTGTCAACAACACACACTCTCACAGTACAGCTTCATCACATCACATCACCTCACATCACATCACATCACTGATAGACTAACACTGTATTAAATCATCTATTTTATTTTAATCAATAAAATAAACCAAAGCAATATAAATACTCTCCCTCCTCAAGGCCAGTGTTCCCGGGATAGGCTCCAGACCCACCGTCACCCTGACCAGGATTAGCAGTTACTAAAGATAAATGAATGAATATAAATACTTTTTAAATTACAGTCTTTTATTATTTATCAGCAACAATTAATATAGAAAATGAATAATGCATGCAGTGAATGGTATTTTAACTTATTCACACAGGGACTTTACATGGTTTTATTTGAACACTTTTTCTAAACTTGGAAAAAGTTAAGTACTACAATTTTCTCTGGTCTTAAAATTAATATTTATTAAAGGATCCCCTTGAAAGAATAACAGTATTGAGATTCTTCCTGTAATGTCATCTATTTCAAGATTGTTTGTATTCTTATGTTTGTGTATACGACATCCTGAATTAAGACCACAGCTTTTCAGTGAGATGGTCATTGCAAAACATTCATTTTGTTTCCCCGCAACTATTTCTATGTTGATTTAGATGTCATCATCTTGTTGAAAGCTCTATCTATGGTCATATCTTAACCTCCTGGCAGAGTAAAACAGGTTTTGTCTTACTTAGTGATAATTTATGATGCCATCAATCTTCAGAAGAGCCCCTAGGTAGTGTGTTTCTGAACTTCTTACTGGCAAATTTTCAACTATTACAGACTTTATTTTAAAATATGGCCCTGACTGTGCTTAATGATACCTTTACCTGTTGACTAATTTTTCATATCAATTACCTGACTAGTGAAGGTCAACTACCATCTGTCTCTTTTATGTTTAAAGCTGCTTTCCTCCTATAGCTATGAATGACAAAGACAAATATTCTGGGAAATGAGAGCAATTTTTTTAAAAAAAATCTGGGACAATAATTTTCAACAAAAGATTCATAAGAATCTAATTTTTCTTGAAAGAAAACTAAATAGTTTCTCCAAATATTTGACACAATGTTTGTAATATTTACATTAATATTTACATTGGTATTATAGGATTATAAACTGCTGTTTACAAACAGCACAAAATCTGTATATTTTATTTGTAATATAAACTTTAATATTAACCTTGATAAGTAAGTACTGCATGGCTGTTTGACTGAAAATTGAATTAATGTACTGTATATTTTCCCATCATTACTGTTTGCCATCAAATAATTAACAATACGGTTTGAATGGCCATTTGATTTAAAACAAATGGGTGGACTCTGACTTTTGCATGGTGTTATAGGCTATACAATCATTTTCACCCATTCTCTTGAATAGCACCAATAATTTCAGAGCTGACTGTCCATCCCTCCAGCCATCCATCCTCTGTACCACTTATCCTACACAGGTTTGCCTATTCCAGAGAACTTGAGACACACAGCAGGGAACACCCTGGACTGGGTGCCAACCCATCGCAAAGCACAATTGCACACATACACTCACCCACCCATTCACAAACTACAGACAATTTGGAAATGCCAATCAGCCTGTAATTCTTTGGACTGGGGAAGGAATCTGGAGTACCTGGAGGAAATCCCCAAATCTCGGGGATAACACGAAAACTCCACACACACAGGGCAGAGGTGGGAATCAAACCCCAACCCCGGGGATGTGAGGTAACAGTGCTAACCACTAAGCCACTGTACCACTTTTTCCTTTGCAGGAAAATAACATTTTATATGGTGCTATTATTTTACCCAAGGACTTTAGAGTACTTATTGGTTACAACAATATCATCATACAAATAAAAGTTATTTTACAAAAGGTTTTGTTTTTTTTATTTCAAGCATTCACCTTCACTGATAGGATAGTAAATATATATTCCATTAGAATGACATATTAAATACCACACCTTTCTATTGTTGACTATTTTTAATCAAGATTAAAAATTTTGTTTGAAATAAAGCAGGGTATAAATCCACAATCCATAACATAAGATGGCAATGCCATGTAGATCATGTTGTATTATTGCATGCACACACACACACACACACACACACAAACTGTGGATAAAGAGCTCTTTGTGGTTCTTGTTGTCTCTTGTAATTACTTTCAAACAAGCCTCAGTCTTGCTCAGCGAGGGGTCTTTACTGTGAGCCAAGAGCTTTGCCTTGTGCTGTGTTTGCAAGTCTAATGCTCCACTGACAGCCAAGCTTTAAAAAGATAGATGGATGATGGAAAGATAGAGAGATGGATAAGAGACAGACAAAGGGGCAGAGCCGCAGATCCTACATCAACACCTACCCCTCATTTATTTATTTTTTTTAAATTTATTTTTACAGAAATCTCCCTCCTCATACAAACTGACTAGAAGTAGCGTATAAAGAATTTGTTGAGGTGCGTACAGTAGGTCTTTGGTTCAGCCTCTTTGAATGTGGGAACCCTTATCTTATCTTATCAAGGTGTGTGTGTGTGTGGGTGTGTGTGTGTGAGTGTGTGTGTGAGTGTGTGTGTGTGTGTGTGTGTGGATAGGGGCTGCTGCTGAGGCTTCAGTGCTGAGAAGTGTGCACTGTCAGGTTTTTTGCTCTTACTGGCACAGTGAAGCTTCTGACCTAATGAGCCCCATAGCTGGCAATGGGCCAGCTTCTTTCACAGGTGTTTACATTTCATTGTTCACACCATGTACTTCATAGCGAGATTGTATCTGTAAAATAGAAAAGGTGCTTTTAAAACCCTCATACCAAAAGATATGGTGAGTAAAAATATCAATATCAAACAAATGATTTGGGGATGTAAGTACGTCTATAGCTCGCAGGTGTTCTGGGAGAAAGGAACCAAAATTTCAGGTCACATTAATTAAAAGCTGACTGATCCTTAGTAATGTTTAAGGAATGATCAGAGTCTTTATATTAATCAAGATCAAAATGGCATATAGTACACGTGCAAAAGAAATGTCCACTTCTCCACACTTATGTATCCAGTTCTTCTCTCTTTTTCACTCTGTGGACAGCAAATATTAAAGGAAGAATACACCCTAAACACGTTGCATATGATCTTCATAATTAACATGTGATCCTCAATGGTGTCCAAGAATTATTTTGTAATAAAATTCTCAGCAGACATTTTTATTTTTTTTTTTAAGTAAATTTCTTGGTCTATTTTCACTGTGGTTAATGGTTTCCTATATTACCCACAACGCCAGTCTATTATCTGCTGATAGAGGACCCAGTGAAAATTCATTTTTTAACTAAAGAGCATGCTGCAGCAGTGCATCATTCAACTGCATTGTATTCTGGAACTTTGAGTCCAGTGATTTCTGTCTCCACCACTTCTACACTGTATTGCCCATTAATGACATTAATCATCGATGGAAAATGGAGAGAAAAGAAGCTCTTGCTCTTTTTTTTTTCTTGGAACTGATAGCAAAATCTGACTGTTATCCCCTCTGTTTAAGATTTTAGAATTTTTTTTTATAAACATATTTAATGTGTAGTTTTACTTTAAGTGATTTTATAATTGAATGGTGAACTCACAAAGGGTTGGATTCATAATTAGGGAATAGACGATTCTGTATGTTTAAAGCTCTTGGGATACTCAACAGAGGACCTTGTAAATGCAAAACAATGTTTATAAGGTCCTTCTTTGATCTTATCCTGGGTCAAAAACATATTGCTTATTCACTTCAGTGCAACAAATAGCACTTTAGCAAGTGAAAATATCTTGACTATAGATAAATAAATATATATATTTTTTTTTTTACAAATTTTACTCATTTATTTCTAGAAACAGAAAATGTTTTTAAAAATTCTATTTATATTAATCTTATGAGATTACAAAATTTATAATGTTCTTATAAGATATTAGATAAGTTGTAATATATATATATACGTAATATGTATATGTAATGATACAAACCCATCCATGCACAAACACATAGTTACACATGAGACCTGAGGAAATGTGTTTTTCTCCCTTAGCATCCAATGTGTAAGTATACTTTGATAGGAATAGGTCTTCTCAAGTAGAAATATTCACAGCTTTGTTAGATAAATATAATTTGACTATAGAGTAGAAATAATCATCATTGTATTTGTGCTTTCTTTTTATTAGCTACTGGCCATGCCCCTAACTTGAAGTAGCCACTCTCTTTTCCTCATCCAGGATTTGATGGATAGGGAGTGTTCCTTACTGCTGATTCTGTCATCTCAGAGGCATGAGAAAGTGGAGTTTTTTTCTGTCCGACTTTTTATAAGACAGCTGTGGGGGCCTCACATGGGCCTCCACACACTAAATCACACTCTACTATATTACTTTCTCAAAAATGGAACTTGAACTTGAGATCAGTATGAGCTCTCTGGTGTATATATATGACATCTCTGTGAGCAATGCAGGGTCAGAACTAAGAGAGCATTTCGCATGGTGAAATGCTCGAGGTTAAGGATTCCAGTCTACTCTATGAAATCACTATGAAAATGTTTTTGTAATAAAGTAAGTGCCAGGGGTAAATCAAATTAAGGTTGTGATTGGAATTTTACTTTGACTTTGCATGTTGGTAGTTTGCCAGATTTCGTCTAAGAGCCTCGTACAGCTGGCAATACAGATAAATACCTAGATAATTCCTGAAACTGTTTATGCCTAAATAGATAGGCAGGAGGGAGTGTTCTGCAGACTCATGGAAGAGTCTTGTGTTAGTGAAGATCAGGAAGCCTCCCAGACAGATCAATATTCTGTGAGTCATTAATATTTGTAGATGTGTTGGACTGGGAATTCGCTATGATGCATCTACACTTACAGAGTTATAGACGTATGCACTTCTGGACATAACTGACAGATGAGGTTTTGCGTGTGTGTGTGTGGTGTGTGTGTGTGTGTGTGTGTGTGTGTCTTGGCAGGCTGTAGTCTTATCACAAGGAAGAAAAACTGTGGAAGGGGCAGGAGTTCATGCTGTAGTTATTCAAACAACTAAAAAAATCAAGTGCTGACAAAAAGAAAGACAGAGCGAGAAAAAGAAAAGGTTTCTTTTGGCACAGTACACAGAAATGATTTAATTCTGGCACAGGAGACACAGTGCTCTGAGCATTAAATGTCAACAAGGAAAATAATCTATAGACTCATTCTCCCCTTATCACTTAATTGGTGGTAGGAATAAAGCAATTTTTTAGCGTTTATCCAGCTTGCAGTCATCTCTCATCATCAAGGTGAAGGAGAAAAGCAGTGAGTGGTGTTTAGCGTGCTTGCCTCCCTACCTCCCACTACTGCCACTATAACATAAATTTGGATGGAAATTCTAAGGATCATAATTAATAAAAAAAAAGATGTTTATTTTTGATCTTTATTAGTTTAGTAAGTGCCCTCACATCACTAACAGGAAACTGAATCTCAGCTTTTCCTGTGAGTTCAGTTTTCAGTGTTATTATGCACAGGATGCTGGGTATGTCTCTTATCAAATTAAAGTCTTATCATATGCACAAAATATCCTTCCTTCAGGACCCAATACAGGACCTTTGTGCACAGAACTACATAACGTGCATATATTTTTGTGTGTGTATTTGCATGTATGCATGTGTGTGTATGCACATCAGTATGTGAATCTGTGCCTTTGTTTATGTCTTTGACCAGCAGGAGCTCACTCCATCACTCTTGTCCTGGAGGCATTGCCATCGCAATGGAAGTGATCATGTAAACACTGGATCAGGAGCATGTGCCAGGGGACTGTTTGCAGGTGGGGGAGGAGAGGGGAGAATGCAGGAAGGCAGGGGGAGTGGGGGTTACCATTCCATACTGGGCTGAGTTTATTTCAATCCAAGGTCAGAGGCATTTGGCATCCTGTGTTGTGTTAGAATCTGTGGGGATGACAAAATTTTTACATGACAGTGAGTGGAATTTTATTCAGATTATATGTAGTATATTACAGTATTGTACTTTTGGGTTCATTTTTTCCAATATACTGTTGCATTGTTATTTATGCAATCGTTATGTCTTCACTTGTTCTATAACTATGCATAGCTTCTTAGTTTATTCTTCATTTCCCGGTTTTTCCTGATTTTTAACGCTGGTATTTTTCACTCATACTCTTGTCACACTTTTGCCGGAGTGTCCCTCCTGTACTCCCACAACGTCACCTTCCCCCACTACACAAAATCCACTGCAGCTGGAAGCAGCCGGATCGAGTTTCCACCCAGGTCTGTAGTGGGGCAAGAGCTGCTGTTTCTCATTACAAATGCCTCAGGAGATGTGGTCACTTACCAACTGAAGGAGCAGTTAGGTCACCAGGTAGCTCCCTTACTCCAAACATCTTCTCCTAAGACCCAGAATACAAACTGTCAGTCAACTAGGCAGGCAACATGCTTACAACCTTCATCATTCCTCTGTCTTCTTCTTATATTCTCTACTATTTGTATATATTCTCTGCATTCAACCTTATGTGTTTATACATTTATGCATTTCTTTATACATTAACTTATTACCAAATCTAGTAAATTTAAAAACACGTATGAAATGGATCAAATATATAATAATCCATCCACACAACAAATATATGATAATATTTATATAATAAGTAAAAGATTATGGAAGCTCTTTGGAGATTTTGCAATCTTCTACAATCCAATTTTGGTGAGCCTTTTCCCTCTGTAGCCTCCTGTAGTTTCCTGTTCTGACAAGAGTGAGGCTCAGTGTGGTCTTCTGCTGTTGTAGCCCAACCCTCCTCAAGGTTTGACATGTTGTGCACTCTGAGATGTTTTTCTGCTCACCATGGTTGTAAAGAGTGGCTGCTTGAGTTACCATAGCCTTCCTGTCTGTCCAGTCTGGCTATATTTTCTTCTGACCTCTTTTATCAGCAAGGTGTTTCTGCCTGCAGAACTGTCGCTCATTGGATGTTTTTTGTTTTTCACACCATTATGTGTAAACTCTATATACTGTTATCTGTGAAAATCTTGGGAGATCAGCAGTTTCTGAAATACTCAAACCAGCCTGTTTGGCACCAACAACCATGCCACGGTCAAAATCACTGAAGTCACATTTTTCACGTTCTGATGTTTGATGTGAACATTAACTGAAGCTCTTGATCTAGATCGGCATGATTTTAAGCCTTGCACTGCTGCCACATACCACATGATTGAAAGCATAATTGCATGATTGAGAAAGTGTACCGGTGTTCCTATTAAAGTGGCCGGTGAATAATAACATATAAATTAGGCCTATGTCTTTTAAAATAGTGAGCTTATTTGTGAGAATGACCACACAGTAAAGTGGCCTTGAGGTATGCGGTAAAAGCAAGATGATAGATATGTCTGCTGATGCAGAGATCATGATGATATGAGGAACCAGGTCATTACTGACTCAGTCAGGTAACTGCAATTACTCAGGTCAGCCCTTAGGCACGATAGATGTCTTATCACTCAGACCTTCTATGTAGTTGGTTCTTACGCTTGTATTATTCGAAACACATTTTTATCACCAAATGGGGCATCACCATTGCAAATCCTTTGGTTACATCATCTATCCAACCCTCTCTCTCTCGTGAAATCAGATCTGTAGAATCTCAACAAATCCAGGTCCATCAGCACTGAGGAGCAGTAGAGGAAATGACCCCATCAAAACTTCCTGTTGCTGACAGACAAATGAGCTTAACCTCTGTCACTAGTCTAAGCACTGCAGAGCTCCTGTGTAATGTGTGACAAGGAAACTGGAAAATGTGTACTTGCTGCTGATTGCGCTCCATCCTGTTTTCAGTGGATATACTTTTTTCATTTCCAAGTGAACTGTGAGAGTTAATTGGATAGTGCTAATGCAATCATGAGACAATCACCTTGCATGCACTATTGTATGAGTTCATGTGTCTAGCTCAGAATAATCACACATTTCTGTAAATAAACTTCAGCCTGCATCCATGAAAGTGTGTAAAGTTTATGTGACTGTGCTGGCCCACACATTAACACACACCCAGGCCTGTAAGCGGAGCTGCATGTGGAATGTGGGAGGTGTTTTTGGGGAGGGGATAGCAGGGGAGGGGTGATTAGTGGGGGCAGCTGAGATCTGTCCCCCAGCTGTAATGACAGATTACCCAGCAGGTGTGGCACTCATCCCTCACACTGCAGCCAAAACCCAGTCCAACCCTGCCCAGCTAAAGCCATAACCCCCCTCTTATCCCCTTTCACCTATACACCTCTGGCTTTTGGGCACAGAGGCCTACATGTTGGACTGCACTAGTAGAAGTGTCAGTGTGAAATATGGTGTGTACAGCTGGCTTACACAAACCTGGCATTTACTGAAAATAGCATACGTATAGTGGAGAGTATTAAAGAGGATTTTTTTTTAAATTAAGCTTTTTCCACATAGTAATAAACAATGTAAAACTGCTCTAACCTATAACAGTTGTAGCTATTCCCATAAGTGGTGAGCAGTCATACCAGTCCAGTCCACAGTGGTTATGAACATGAAGCATAATGGACTACACTGATAGCAGATGACAGCAGTTGTTGCCATTGCTGCTGCTAATGGAGCAGTCTGTTGTAAAGTCAGACTTTATGACACTGGCTGCTCTGTGTGTAGTATGGCTTTACCTAAATGAGCAAGTCGTAGATGTTTTAGTCAGTCTTGGCCATTTGAGGGACTGGGTGAATGAGAATGAGCTGCCTGCTGTTTTTACTCCACACAGACACCTTGACTAATTACTCTGGGCAATCACAAAAGGCCAGTCAGCAGGGAGAACTTCAGGCCTTTTTCCCCCTCCTCCTTCAGCAGCGGGTCTGCCCTCTGCCTTCGCTCGAGTGAGAGTGAGAGTGAGGGAAGACAAACTCCTCTATTTTATGTCTGCATGCATGTCTATAATTGTGTGTGTATGTGTGTGTCGGGACCCTCTCCCCTCATATACCCATTACAGGCCCTTCAGTCTGTCACACTTTCGTTTGATGGCTCTTTACAGCAGGGCAGGTCTGGCTGCAGGGGGGAACTTAGCCTTTGATTGCCTTGATGCAGAACACATGTGAGAGAGGACCTGTAGCTGCCCTGCTGAGAACACCTCTCTCTCCCAAAGCTACAAACACACTCTCCCTTCTCCTGCGACTCTCTCCTCACACTCTCTCACTTTTCAACACTCATCTCTACAGCACCACCATTCTCATTCTCTCACCTTTTACTCTAACACATACTGCTTTTCTTTTCCACTTCATCTTCTGGGTTGTATGGGTTTCCTGTATTGTTCTCATTCTTTAGTGTTGGTCACCTGAGACAGTGTTGGCATGCCCTGCTCTGGGATGCGCCACTATGGGTGAATTCAGGCAGAAAGGGATGGGACAGATCTGTATCTTCGTTATGGTGCTAATGGCTCACTGAGCACAGCAATTCTCCAACAGTGAATCCCACAGCATGCTGGCTTCCAGGTAGATCTGAAACACAAAAACGACAGCTTCTTACATAAATGTAATTATATCCATGTTGCTGTTCAGGTCCATACAGAGTATGTATCAAGTGTATTATGTACTCACTCTGTCAGTCTGTTGCATTTCAAAACACCACTGTATAAATTCTCACTCCTTTAGTGCCCTCTGTAGGTGGCTCAGATGTTCATTTCTTCAGCTCTCCAGCTGCCCTTTATTTACCCAATAACAAAGCTCTGTTTGAGGACCAGATCGAGTTGCAGCTAATGCTTTAGCAAGGACCTGCTGCTGAAAGATGTTGCTATTTGAGGCAGCTTGGGTTTCAAGGTGGCTTACAAAGCAGGGCACAGCCTGTGTGAAGGAAATGGGGCAGAGGGAGAGAAAGAGGAAGAAAGAAAAAGGTGAAAAGCGGTGGTGAGAAAGGAAGGAGCCTGGTGGGGAAGGAGTGAGAGATCAGGGACAGAAGGAGATAAAAGGAAAGGAGAGATGAAATTATTGTGAGTGTGGGAAGAGATGGGGGGAAAGAGTTTGACTGGGCAGCAAAAGATGAGAGTCATCCTTGATGTAAGGGCAACCAAAGCTTATTTGATTTATTTATTTAAATTTATTTCAACCGTGGTCATATGATATGAGTCATGTGACAATATAGTTTCGTTTCATATGAAACCATACAAACACTAACCACATCCTTTACCCTAACCTTAATCGTTGCAACTTTTATGTACAAATTAAGGTGTACAATATTTGTTATACGTTTGCAACACGAGACCATGTCAGAATATTGCATGGAGAGGCATAGCGACTCCTCTGAATCTATGGTGACTAGAAAATTGGAAATTGTGTTCTGTATTTCTCTTCCCTCTCTATCCCTGCATAGAAGTATGCATAACCACCCACACATACATACACACACACACTGACACACACACACTCACTCACTCTCTCTCTCTCTCTCTCTCTCTCTCTCTCTCTCTCGGTTCTTCAGGGGCCCCTGTTGGTGTTTGGTTACATACAGCTCTCCATTTTCTGGAAGGAATGACCACATCGGTTGCCTAGGGGATCAAACCAGGAAGGACAGCCGCCGAAGCGGGGATGAAAATAGCCCCAAGCATTATTCAAGCAAATCAATACACTGCTTTTCTCTCCTAGACAGAACATCATGCATTTTATGCACCCGCATAAAATGAAGCTATGTGTATCATGTGTGAGCATCAACACAGTTATGTTAGGTTTGTGGAATTCCCTCACCTCTATAGTGGCTTTGAGGGACTGAGGGTTGTTGTCATAAGGAAGAGGAAGTATTAGCATGATTTGGGGTCAAGGGTTAGCTGTTCAGCTGCTATTGTGGTGTCTGGTTTTGGATATGTAAACCCTCAGCTTAAGGTGAACCATGTGGGGGTCCAGTGTGGCAAATTCATCTCATACTGACAATCTAAAATGTTAATATTGATACAGAAAACGAAAATTCTTTATACAGATTTTAAGTCAAATATACTGTACATCACCAAGATATATGTTATGTTCTTAGATCATATGCTTGATAAGTCACCATTTTTAAACAATACTGGAAAGTTTCAGAAAAAATCCAAGGGTTTCCAGGCAGAATGCATTAATCATCAATTTAAAAGTAAAAACATATAATACAAATTATATTGCTTATCATTTTATCAGATGAATTGAGGTGACAGTTGATATCTCCTTTGCCACCAAAATCCACAGGCCACTAGACATCCTTCCCTTTACATGAGTAAATATTATAATACTCTATTCAAACTCTGTATATTTTGTACTACCCTGTGAAATGTTGCAGTAGTCCTACATTGCTTCTGAAGAACTAGCTTTTTAGAACTTATTTTAAATATCCCAAACTGCATTTCCAGGAAAATGTTGATGATTTAGTTTGAAGAGTTTAACCTAGGTTTCCATTATACTGCAAATGAGTTTCTTTTGTTTGTTCGTCTGAATAGGAATAATTTGTCCATGTTTATAATCTAAACATTAGCCATTCTTCTCTCTTCAGGTTTTTGAATGGATCTCTGTCATATTCCTCATCTTTAATTAAATAAAAAAAAAAAAACAAGATATATGCAGTGAAATTAAATTTTACCTCAATTTAGATATTGTGTCTTTTTTCTGTGTGTATAACTTTCATAAAGCTTTTATAAATCTTTTATAAAATATCTAAATTAAAAAAAACCCTAAAACTGGTCACTTTATTTGTTCTTAAAGATGTAAAGAGTAAAGATTCACATGGTGTGCTCACAATTAAGCTATGTAAAAGGGACAGTGTGAGACACTGAGAACCAGTTCATCTGCTATGCATGGTGCCAACCATTTATGCTGTACCATGCTGTTCTCGTCTTACCCTTGTGGCCCTGGCACATCAGCATTTTCATCACACCTGCCTCCTCCCTCTTTCATTTTCACCCTTCCCTTGTCCTTCTGAAGGGCAGTTAGATGATATTTCCCCAGAACAACCCCTCAGTCATCTCAACTTCTAAAGAGCAGTCTTCACAAACACACAGTTCCTCCGCCTTAACTAGAGTTGCCCCTCCCTTAAGCCAGTGCTAAGCCACCCACGCTTCTATGGGGTACACACATGCTGCACGTCAGTCCATCACCACACGTAACAACTCATTTTCCGGAAGACCATAGTGATACTCTCTTTTTATTTCCCAATCTCATTGATCTATTCCGGTGCTGTGAGTTTGAAAAGTGTTAACTGTGCATTAGACATTATAAAACATACACCTTAAAACATCTCTATATTGGATTATCTATATCTAAACCCAATCACTGTGTATCCCAACTGGCTATAATAGATTACATTCCATATAAGATAGGAGGAAAGCTCATTGATCCCTTGCTTATTTTTCAGCATTGTCCTTAGCAGAACTAGCAGAACGATGGGCCAATGAGGTGAAGCTATGTCAGCTCAGATGTTGTGTGGTGAGAAAAGGGCAAGAAAAATCCATGTTTGGTTATTATATTTCCTTAGAGGCAACAAATAAAGAGCAGAAAGATCCTGTTATTCTGCAGTCATCAGAATTTATAATAAGATTAACTTGCTGACTAACAAAAAAATCTAAATACTGAATCTTGCAAATTGTGGTGCAGAGAGGGCAGAATGTCCTGTTGTTCTGCACAGGCAGGGAGATTTACCAGTCCTTAACCCTTCTACCTGGCCACTGCTACTGCTGAACATTCATTTTCCCTGATGTATTTGTTCTGTAAATAGTGTAATATTGTGTAGTAAATATTGTGCAGTAATAACTGAGGTCTGCATTATGGAAGAGCATAATCAGCATATCTCAGATCCCACACTCTCCCTAGTGCAGGCCTCACTCTTCTGCTCCTCCTATACCAGGCTTGCCCTGTGTAGGACATGCCAGGCAGAGCAGGTGATGTGTCCGGTCCGGATCTGTCCAGTTAGAGGAGGATCAGTGAGCCAATCAACTCTGACCAAGTAGGACAGCTGCAGAGCTGTCTGCACACACCATCAGGTTCACAGCTGTCACTGTGTCCTCAGTAAAGAAATTCTCCCCTATACTTCTTTGTAAACCATCTAACATCTTCAGAATTTAGTATTTAAAACCCGCTCAGTTACTAAACCATTCCTTATTTTGTTGGTGGTCTGGTTCCATTAAAGTGTACATCTTTTGCTGCTATCAGTATCTGTATCTGTATCTGTTTAGTGCTTCACATATTTAGTGCTTTCTGTATTAAGCCCAAATTGGGAGTGGCCTAAACCAAAAACACAGAGTCCTTGGAAACACTGGAAAACATTTGAAAAAACAAAGAGGTAGAAATGCCAGAACTGTCAGTGTGCTCTGTGATCCCAGTATCCCACTCATACAGCTATTTTTGTTTATATCTGCCTGCAACATTTGGAATTTAGTTTAATTTGGTTTTATTTCCCAACATAAAAACAAACTAGGAGCCTAATTTCAGCCACTGCGATCCTGACCACAGAGTTATTAAGAATGCTGTAAATGTAAAAAAAAAAAAAAAAAAACTATCTAGCTTTGTAAGAAATAAATAAAAATAAAACTCCTGCTCGTGTGACTTCACTGGATCCCAGTCCCTATGCACACCTGTACTCTTAACCAGAACTTTTCTGGCAAATCTTTCTTAAAAACTAAATAAATAAAAACCCTAACAGTGAAACACTGTATCTGTATCTGTTTTGAACACGTTGTCTTCTCATTCCTAATACTGCATTTATTTACGTCCTTAGTTCAAATAGAATGTTACACGTTGTCAACAGAGTTAGCAAATTCCCTGTTTACAAGTGCATAAACATGCTAGCTGGGTAAATGTCCATCCCTAGGTTAGCTAAAATCAGGCTTGATTATTTGTCTAATGCGTACTTTAAAATAAAGAGGTTTTATGTTGAGAGAATATTTACCTCAAAGGTTTAATTTACCTTGTTTCATCATCCATGAACTGAAGCCATGTAACATTATAGCCTGTGCTGCTCAGTGCATGTAAAAAGATACAATGAATGAAATCCTGCAAGTTGAGATGTTGATCCAAAAACACTTGGGAGTCAGGAGATAAGGCATAAATAATACGATAGCGAGCTACATGGAACATAAAAATAACGTTATTAACCAGTAACACTGGTTAAAGATTTCAGATTAATGTTTCTTTTCCAGAACGGCGCGAGTATGTTTTTGCTCCTTTCTGGATTTCAATTTTGTTCTTTGAATGGTTGGGAAACCTGCTTATGAAGGTAGAGAAACAGTTTGAGACAGACTTCAAAGGCATCGTACGTCACCATGCTGACAAGCTACTGACATACACTACTGGTCATTAACCCTAAAAGTCTGCTTGGTTAGATGGAAAAGTATCATTGGGGAAAATAGAACACATATTCTGGGACTACAACAGCTATTTCTCACTAGCAATAAAATCTTAAGTCAAAAACAATTACAAATAATTTTTTGTTCACAAACTATTCCCTCATTTTCTTACAGATTGGCTGAAGCACAGAATTATGCAATCTGCAGAACACTGAGGAATACATATCCACTGCCTTCAGCAATCAGCCACTTGAAGGTACCTCAGCATAATTTGCAATTCAGTCATGACACAATGTCTTCACCTTAGTAGGCTGATTATGTTTATACTAACCACTGTAATGACCACTTTAATTAACTTTTGGAGTAAAGCTATACTATATACTGTAAGGTACACTATATTCATGTTTCCATGAATAAACATAAAGGTACAAAAATGTACCCTTGATTGTTCCACCCCAGCAACATGACCTTATATAGTTTAGTATGTTTTAAAGTGAAGGAATTCTGTTTTTCATGTCTCTGGCCTGCTTATAGATCATACTAAAAATGCTAAATATGTATGCTGTGGAATTGCTCTTTCTGTATTCCCTGTGCTGGTACACATTTACCCCCCACCATGTAGAGAGGGCTGTGTGGCCTGGAGCACAGGGAGGAGGGAACCCCACCGAGAGGAATTCTCAAGCCTCACTTCCCTGCCCTAAGGGACCACATCATTAGCTCAGGTAATCCTTAGTGCAGCCTTAGTGAACCTATCCCAAATGTTGGAACAACATACAATCCTCTACCCCTCTATTTACCACACATACCATCTGCCAAACAATTAGGCTATGTTGAGTAAATACCACTTAACCCAGTCTAAAGTTGATGAGCTAATTGAGTGTAATTATAGTTCTGTTGTTGTGTGAATGGGAACTGGAGGGGAGGCATTTTCCTTAGTTAAGAGAGTGGTGTTGCCAGTGTTACTAGCGATTTTTAAAATGTTTATTTTATTTTACTGCAACATTCATGGCTGCATACTGGATAAATATTGTTAATTGCAGCCACAAGTGGACATATGCTAATAAATTCCCCATAATGGATGTTGATGAAGATAAAGGCTACAAATTAACTTCACGCTATCCAAGAGAAGTGCTGAATCAGATTTATTTTAATGCACTAGATGATTTTTTTGGCACTGAATGTATACAACAATGTTTTAAAAAGTATAGCTCCTAAGGTTCTGTTTTCTTTGCCCCAGGTTTACTTTGGGTGTGTTGCTAATGTCAGTCTTGTTATTCTAATATGATCCAAACATAGCCTTGAAATCCAAACCAGGTTTAGTTTGCCTGTGTTGCACAGCGCTCCAGCTGATAAAATCCAGAGGTAAGAGATAATGATAAGGACCCACCCGGTTTTGACTTACAGCAGCAGCTGGACAAGTTGGGTCAGGGAAGGACAGTGTGTTTGGGATTGTGGAGTGGAAGAGCTCACTGTTTCAGGCACCAACATAAAATGTGTTTTAAAAAGTTGTAAACAGTTAAGGCTAGTTAGAATTTTAATTATGGTTGTGAGGGGGCAGGTAGGAGTGGTGCCTCACAGCTCCACAGTCTGGAGTTTGATCCTGAGCTCAAGTAACCGAATGTGTGGAATTTTTCATGTGCTCCCTGTGTCAGTATGGGTTTCTTCTGGCTACTCCAGTTTCCCCTCACCTCCCAGAAACACACTGGTGTGGGATTGGTGTCCCATTTAGTGTGTATTTCTGCCATTGGCCCAGTGTTTGCAGGCTCTATGACCCTGCCAAAGTAAAGTAGAACTAAAGATGAATGAATGCTTAATTTGAGAGAGATGGGGTTTGAAGGGCCAGACATTACCATGCAGATAGGAGCTGAGACATGGAGTGAAGGCATGTTGATGAGGCTACATGAATGGATGGAGCAGAGACTTCAGTTTTGAGAATGAACCCATTTTTCTGCCTTCTTGATCTCTCTCTCTCTCTCTCTCTCTCTCTCTGTCAGCTGGAGGGGTAAAAAGAAGCCTTGAACCCCAAGCTTAGGCACGTCCGGCCAAGGCCTGGAGTCTAATACTCCTGGCTTTCTTAGAGATTTCCTGAACGTGCTGGCCCACTCTTGCAATAATGGGCAAAAAACATGTTTGGCTTAAATCCACATTGTTTGTTTTGATTTGTTATGCTCTGCTGTGGTATTCCTTTCTTTAAAAAGGCAAGGTCAGTGCTTACAGGAAAGTGAATTACTTTTGGAGCCGGCCCTTTATTTATTTTAGCTCAAACTGATTACCACATTCCTAGACTCTCTTACGAATGCCTATTCACCTGGAGAATGTCATTAAACCAAACCTTCTAACCTCAAAGAATTTCCATAAGTAAGATTTCTCAGTTATCCAGATGACTTAAGCAAATTTTCCAACAGAAAAACAGTCAAAGGAAATTTCTCAATATCACTTTAGGCTTTTTAAGTAGTTCATCTAAAAAAAAAATCTGCTCTTTAAAAATACCACCTGTTCTGCAAATAAGTTTATCTTGACCAAAATATATTTGTGGTTTCATGTCTGTTAGATGTTTGTGTCTGGGCAGAAAGAAGTCGAGATTGGACTAAAAATTACTGGTCTGAAGCTTATGGTTATAGTAAAGCAATACCAATTGTGGCTGTCATTTCTTGTACAGAATAAGTTGGTTTGATTTAGGATTTAGACTTATATTTATTTCAGATAAAGGACTGAGAAAACATGGTTTAGAGTTTGGCATGATGTCTGATTAAATCTGGATATAAAATATCATTTTTCTTTCTCCCAGGAGCTTGGTTTTAATGAAAAGCATAGAACGGCTCACGTTTATGTCTGGTTGGATGTGAAATTTTTGTGGAGGGTCATTTCCTGCAATAAATCTGTAAAATCATTCCAAATCATCCACACCAGAGTTGTCCTGAATCCTAATTAATATCAAACTATGTCAGAACCAGTCCTCCAGGCACCATCTATCATACTAAAGTCAAGCATGCGCTCAGGCAGGATTAGACTGAGGCCTTCAAGTCCATTTTAAGGATATGAAAACATTTATCTGAAGTTTCTGCATAATCAACATGGCATATACATTACATTGTTTCCAAAATGCGCGTTATGGAGTCACTCTGGGAAAGGCTTATTGAGATGTTCCCGGGTTGAGAAAATGATGTCTTGGACTGATTTTCCCCCTTTCACTTCAAGAAGCTCAGCACAGTGGCCAATGCATCATCCTCAGCGTGGTATGTTCACACAGATGGGTTGAATTAGGCACCACTAAGGCAAATGTTTCCCAGTCGCTGGCAGACGGCATCATCTCAGCCCATGCATGGAAATCGTGAGTAATGCTACAGAAACCAAACGTAGCTCTCAGGAACAGGAATGTCAGCATGTGGAGTTGTGTGTCGAATGCTTTACATTCTCAGCTAATACGGAACCCCTTCCTGCATGGTATATTTTACAGTAGTTTGGAATTTTTCACTTATCTTTAGGTCTTTTTATGTGTACTTAACCACTTTCCCCTCAGGACACTACCAACGCAATTTGAAATTTGCTGGTCGGATTTGTTGGTTTTGCTGTGACCGTAATGTCAGCTATAGGGAACAAAATCAGAGTCTCAGAAAAAGCAACAGAATGAGAAGTGCATGTCTTGGATGTATCATTTAGGTTGAGTGCACTTATGTGAGTGACTGTGAGTAGTTTCACATGTGTGTCTTTAGTGTCTCCTAAACCAAAAGGCCATAAAACATAAGCTTTTTCCTGGTGTCTACACAATTCATGGATTGGCTGAGAACCTTTTCAGATCTCTAATTTGATCAGACCACTCTACTTGCTCTCTATCTCTTTCTTCTCTCTCTCTCTCTCTCTCTCTCTCTCTCACTCACACACATGCACCTACCCTTGAAGAGGATAGCCTTTATAGAGTCCTTTCCATCGTCTGACGTCTGAGAAGCGGTTGGGAGGCTGGGTTATTACCTTTATTTCCTAATTCAGATCCCTCAGCTGATCCTTTTCCTCACCCTAAAATAGAACTATGGGTGCTTCAGAGATTAAGTCAATAGCTTTCAAAAGGAAACACTTTGTTTCAAGAGCTTTATAATTCTATTTGGTTAGCTGCCAAAGATCTTGCACCTTTGAAAACTGCAGTGCTGTATACATCTCAATGAACAGTCTCTATATGAAAGTACATTATAGAATCCTAGATTCTTTTTTTCATGGACCATTAGGTCTACTGATACAGTACCAGTAAAAAGACACACTCATCTGACATTAAATTAGCATGTGACTAATGTAGAATGTTTTTTGAAAAAAAAAAAATGGTGATGTTTTGGCTGTCTATTTTTGTGCAACTAGTTCTGGTATCCCTAGGATCCAACAGAGTGTGATGAACGAGGTGCTACATGCTGTCGAGAGCTGACTCGTCCTCCTGCCAATATAGTAACTTAGAAGCTGAGCAGCTGACATTCAGGGGTCACATTGCAGGGACTGCAGTTGCAGAGCAGGTGCTGTTTTTCTTTCTTCACGCTTTGCGTCACACTCACCCACCACTCTCACTCCCTCTGTTGTCCTATTAGAAGCTCACATCCGTGTTTTCTCTGCATGTCATCCTGAAACAAAGTCTTGTTATAGTTCATTTCAGATATCTTCCCACCTTTCCACCTGCAAGAACAGAGAACTAATTAGTGTTACAACCTTCACTGTAGGCAGTAGTTATTTAGTGGGCTGAGAACATCTGCAGACAAGAGATGTGAGAGGTTAACTTAAAGGAGGGGAAAGAGAGGTGAGAGTGGCTCTGGTTCAGTTCTGAAGGGAGTGTTCAATTCATGCAAGCAACTGGCCATGAACTCAGACCTTACAATGAGCCTCTTCTTTTTTAAAAGTACGAGGACATCTAGTGGTTCCCCAAAATCAGCTTCATTCTTCTGCTCCTCTGGTAATGAAATGAAGTTTCAATGTATATTCATTTGTATTGGTATGCATACCAATGTATATTGAATGTGTATTCAAATACCAGTTATTTAAAATGTGCAATAAACTGCACTGTTACTCCAACCGGGGAAGCAGTAGGCAAACTGATAAAGGATTGAATGAATAATCCAACTAGCAGTGGGGTATGGGGAATCCGGGGGTCTATGAAACATAGCATGGGGGTTTGTGTTTTTCTTTAATTCAGTTGCAGTGGTGGAAATCACAATCAATTTTCAAATTTATTAAATTTATTGAGTTCTTATAATTTATCTGGTCCCTTGAATTGAATAGGTTTAATCCAAACCTCAGTAACTCAAAAACAACTAGGCCTATAAATAATGTTAACCTAATATGGGCCTAATATGTCCTGTTGGTGAAAAATTCAGGAATAAAAAAGAATGGTTAATAAAATGGTCACTGAAAATGAATAAATGAATGATTCTAAAAGATAATACATGCATTTACCCTCACTGACTTTATTAGGAACAACTTTACACCTGTTCCTTCATGCAATTATGCAATCAGTCAATCTTGTGGCAACAGAGCAATGCATAAAATCATGCAGGTACAAGTCAAGAACTTCAGTTAATTTTCATATCAAACATCAGAAAGGGAAAAATGTGAACTCAGTGACTCTGACTCATGGTTGTTGGTGCCAGATGGACTGGGTTGAGCATTTCAGAAACTGCTGAACTCCTGGGAGGTTCACACACAACAAGCCTCTAAAATTTACACAGAATGGTACAAAAAACAAAAAAACATCCAGTGAGCAGAGGGTTTGTGGGTAGAAACGGCTTGTTGATGAGCGAGATCAGATGAGAATAGCCAGACTGGTTTGAGCTGACAGGGAGGCTACAGTAACTCAAATAACCACTCTGTACAACCATGGTGAGCCTCTTAGAATGCACAACACATGAAATCTTTAGGTGGATGGGCTACAACAGCAGAAGACAGCATGGGGATCCACTCCTGTCAGCCAAGAACAGGAATCTGTGGCAACAGCAGGCACAGACTCACCCAAACTGGACACTTGAAGACTGGAAATACTGGAAAGTTCTTCAATGGCCTAGTGAGTGGTATTAATGGTCTGAATTAACTGCCCTTGTGTCTCCCTCTATAGGCTAGAAATCATAGCGTAGCATGTTTTGAATGTTAATGTACCCATGAATTACAACCCATAGATGATTGTGAATGTATTTTGGGCAAGCCTGTAGATTTGATATTATGCATGGTTTATACAGTGGTACAGAAATGGTGTCATTATTAATATGGATTAGTGTAAAACCTTAGTAGTTTGTATTTCTGGCATTTAATTATAGGGTGAATTAAGATATATTCAGACAGAGTTCCTGATTTGTCTAAGCTTTCTCACCATTAGTAAAGCAACTGCTTCAACTCATGATGCATTTATGAAGTCCTCAATGTGTTGGCTATTTAAATGTGAAGGAAAATGCTTAGATTATATTCTAAAGATTACCCTTTGGTCAAGACTGACTGAAAACCTTTTTAATGACATGTTTGGTAATTTCGGACACATCATCGATATATTCTAATGTTGTTAGAACACAGTAGACTAAAGAATTGACTACATATTAAGATCTTGGCCTAAATGTTGGCCTAAATATGTACATATACATATACAATACATTCTAAAATTCATTTCTTATAGCAATAAAAATAATAAAAATATTCAATATTTTTCTAAATTCATAACTAATCTTTTCCAAAATTCAGTATGTAAATATTAAGTACAAATCTCAGTAATAAACACCACAAAAAGGTAAGTGACCATTTATAATTTATTTCTTGCAGTAGCAGCATAACACAGGATTTAAAAAATAAAATAAAATAAATAAATAAAAAACATCAATCTCTAAAACTCTATGAAAAAATCTCTACATACTCAGTAGTAGGCCTATAGTTACACTATATTTCCCAGTCTACTTTATTACCTGGTGTATTAGGATGTTTCATAAATACATCATTAATTAACATAAAATCCTCCAATGCATTATTTAACCACAGTTGTGGGATGTTTCATGCATCCATTCCAGTATCCATTACATCCCTTCACTTTTCCTCTCTCTGCTTATTGTATTTTAAGACAGTCCCAATTTGCCTGAACCATGCTTGATAGTTTGGGACATCTTGAAAATGATTCGGTAAAAAATATCTATACATGATGTGAACTAACTTTATGCTTATTTTGTTATAGTAGTAGATCTTCTGTATATATGTATTACAAATATGTGTAATATATTATGACATACTGTATATCATGACAATTTGATAACCTTATAGGGAAAAAATAGGCAAAGCATATGTCATTTTTCCTAACCCAAGATTTTTGGGGTTAACTTCCTGTTTGATGCTGACCACACCCTCTTATATGTCACATGTATTAAATCAGGTTACTCCTATCAAGCAGGGCAAGGTCTTAAGTTTGAACTTTATTTATCAGGCTGCTAAGTTAAATTGTCCCAGTTTACCTGAATTCATCCTGCATTCAAATATCCAAACTCAAAGCTTAATTTCAGGGCAAATTGTTCCCTGCTGTCGTGAGTGTGTGTGTATACCTGTGCCTGTGAGTGTGTATGTATATATATATATATATATATATATATATATATATATATATATATGTGTGTGTGTGTGTGTGTGTGTGTGTGTGTGTGTGATGTGGAAGGGGGGGGGGGTTGTTGTCTGTATGTGTGTAAGTATATATATATATATATATATATGTATGTATGTATGTATGTGTGTGTATGTGTGGGTGGGTGGGGGTGAGGGTATGCGTGTGTGTGTGTGTGTGTGTGTGTGCTGTCTGTTTAGTTATGCATTCTTTACGTGCTTAAGGAAAGATCCTGGTGATGATGAGGAGAAGAATGCAATGATCGAGCCTGTTTGTGATCGCGGAACTTCAACACCCTGAAGAGGGAGACAGAAGAATTCACAGCAGGAAACACGTAGCACTCGGGATCTCCGGCACGTTTTCAGCTCCCTGGCACTTCACGGCTCGATGTGAGTCAGTGCTCTCACTTTAACCACGCTTGGTTTGCTTCGGAAACTTCATAGTGTGTGTAGGCAGTACTGGTGTGGCGTCCGTTTCCTTCTCGTCAGTTCGGCATGAGTGTGTTGTGTTGTCGGTGTCTCTGCGTCGCTCCTCGCATACTTTCACATTCGACTCATTGAGAAGGCGTGTGTACATCTGGAGCACCAGCATCGCACTGAAGCCCGGCTTTCTGGCCTGGAGAAAAGATGAGATTCACCGGCTACATGAGACTGCGCATCAGGGAGGCGGTGGACTTAAAGCCCACCACTTTCTCCACGCGCCACACTTTCCACAAGAAGACACAACAGCTGGATCCCTACATCGTGGTCAAAGTGGACAATTATAAAGTGGGCCAGACAGCCATCAGACCCAGGACCAACCAGCCCTGCTTCAATGAAGAATTCTGCCCGTATGTATGCGAGGGCAAATTGCTGGAACTGGCTGTTTTCCACGACACACCGATTGGATATGATGACTTCGTGGCCAACTGCACCATGCAGCTGGAGACTCTACTAACGTCATCCAGCAGCAGACAGACGTTTGAGGGATGGGTGAGGAATACTTCTCATATTCACACACACAATACATACACACAGACAATACATACTATACAGTGTTCTACTGAATGCACATAGTCTGAATGGAGGTGCTCATGATATTTCTATGCCTAACAGACTACTAGATAAATATTTAACTGAATCAACATAAGTTTTTATTGGGTGTACATACATACATACACACATACACAGGCCTACACAATGCAGCACCTATACCAGTATTATTATTATTATCATTATTATTATTGTTGTTGTTTTACAATAATATTACAACAATTACTATTGTTTAGTGAAAGTGGTTTTATATTTCATGGTGTGTTTTGCCACTCAGCATAGTAAGGGGAAAAAGTTCAGTTTACTATGGTGGAAACTTTTGCCTTTGCTTCATGTGGTTTACCTAGAGTAGTCAGCATTGTAGTTCTTACCATGTGTAACGCAAGGTGTTCAATTTAGGAATGGAAAAATCATACTGGTTTGTCATAAACCAATTCAGTAACCACTCAAATTTCTGTTTTATAGTAAGAGTCTGTGATGAGGCCTGTGGAAAGTAAAATACGAGAATTAAGCTTTCATATGAAGTGCCCTTTGAATATTCACTACAAATGAAGAAGTATGAGCTGAAAATGTTGTATCCAATATATTAGATTTAAATATTTATCTTTGTCACATGCAGAAACTGCAGACAATCTGAATCTCTAGTGCAAGATGTTCTGAAGGAGCCCATAGCAAGCGAAAGTTTGTTATAATGTTCATACATTTGTCGTGCAATAAGGTGCGTGATTATCTGTTCATAAATCAAAATGTAATTTTTTGTCACTGTAAAGGACAAGGCACATTTAACAAAGAAGGACAATATTTTTGTTATACATAAATATACCTCAGAACTTTATTGTTAGCTGAACTGTACTAAATGCTTTATATTTTCATGTGATGGGAGTGACAGCACTTCACAGGGGCCTGAAACTTGTAAAATGTCCATGGCTATGTTACTATAAATATGGAAATAAAATATGTTGTGGTTTAACAATATTTATTTAAATATTCAATACACCAGGACATAATCCACACGTTCTGAGAGACACAAATGTTCTGATGGCCGCTTAGTATAACCATATAAAACCTACATGTTTTTATATGAAACCAACACAGACCACCAACAGTGCATTAATGCCTTTCATGCACGCATTTTAGGTCTTATAATAATTAGAGCAAGTATGACAGAGGACAGTGTGTGTCCCAAACCTGCTACAATACTTCTTACCAAAAGAATTTTCTTTTTTATCCTCTCATGTTTCAATATAAAATATTTTATATAGCATTACTTAGAATCAAATTAAATAGAAAATTAAAACGAAATTAAATTGCTCAGATGGAATTTACTAGGAATTGGATTGGGAAATACAGTAGATCTGTAAAATCTATAAAAAGTTATTTTAAACTGTTTCTACTGAAATGGCATCAGTTAATACTATACAATCACTGAATAATCTATAAACCAAATAAAGTTGTATGCCCCAACCATCCTAATGCTGTCTGAATTTACTGAAAGTGCCATCTGAGAAATAAAGAGGTATCTACTATGTTTACAAGTCTGTGTTATTAAAAAAAGAAACCACTTTCTTCAATAATTGTATGTATTTAGCCATACTTTAGATCATAAGCATTTATTAAAATGAGGTGATGTAAAGATATGACATCTTTAATTTAAATAAAAAAAGATGATGTCATTTACTGGAGAATACACAACTCACCTGAAGTGCTTATGTTAAAATAAATCAGTGAAAGTCCATGGGACTTGGAATTTCATCAGATCCATTGTGCCACTGTTCATAAAAGACAGCTAGAAGGTAGAGGGTGAACTAGCAGATAAACTGTTATCCAATTGGATTTGGGATGGTTTGATTTGCATAGCTCTTTATATCATTCACTTTAGCCAAGTGCTCATTTAAAATGTGTCAGGTTTGAAATGATGCACATACATATACACTTTCTGTTTTCCTGGCTTGATTAATTATCCAGATATCCTGACAGCACATGTATTCAACACAGGAATCAAAAAAGAAGTTGTATTTTCTTTGACCTTAAGCTGTACCCATTGCAATGCTATTGTTTTCTGTAGACCTCTGTATCTGCTTCCTTTGTAAGGGTCTTCACAGCACTGTTCGTGCATTAGCTAGGCCTTGCACAAAACCACAGAGCTGCAACCCCATTATGCATCATGGAAACTCTGCATTCTTCAGCCACAGCGAGATATCATGCTTGCTTTGGACTGATTTTCTCGCATTCATAAGTGTACTGTATAACTTAATTTGTGAAGCACAAATTCACTTTCCCCTTCTCAGCAGTATTGTATTACTGCACTTGTCTTGTATTCCCACAATCGTCTTAGGCTCCAGTTTGCCATCTTAGTGAGCCTGGTTTTACAGTTTATCAGTTGACACAAGAATCTCTCAGTTACATTTGACAAAAAGAAAATAGAACACTTAAATTGTTAGCATGTTGTTATATGAGTATCCTGTAAATGAACTTTCTACGGTAATTTGCAATTTTGAGGAAGACTGATGGAAATATTCAGATTTAGATTAGACAAGGTTATTTTTAGATTTAGATTAGTTCCTTATTTGAGTTTCACTAGTCCTCTCACTTGCCCTTTTTCATTATATAAAGCAATGGAAAGTTTGTCAGGGTTATCACAGTCAAATTATCACCAGCGTAAATGTTAACACATTCACATCCATTTCTTGAATACTGAGATGTTGATAAGGTATTATTGTTTAGAACAATTCTTTATACTTACTGTCCGCTTTAATAGGAACACCTGTACACCTGCTTATCTATGCAGTTATCCAATCAGCCAATCATGTGGTAGCAGCACAATGCATAAAGTCATGCAGATACAGGTCAGGAGCATCAGTTACCATGGTATGGTTGTTGGTGGCTGGTTTGAGTATTTCAGAAAGTGCTCTATAATCTTCTGGGATTATCACACACCAGATAGGTTCGAGCTGGCAGGAAGGGTATAGTAACTCATATAAACACTCTTTACAACTATGGTGAGCAGAAAAGCATCTCAGCATGCACAAAACAATGAAACTTGTGGTGGATGGGCTACAACAGGAGAAGATCACATTGGGTTCCACTCCTGTCAGCCAAGAACTGGAATTCGAGGCTATCATGAGCACAGACTCACCCAAACTCACTCAAACTTCTAGATACTGTGTTCTGAGATGCTTTTCTGCTCACCATGGTCGTAAATACTGCTTATTTGAGTTACTGTAGACTTCCTGTCAGCTCAAACCAGTCTGGTTCTCTAATCTCTCATCAACAAGATGGTTCAGCCTGCAGACAGTTTTTTTTTTTTTTTTTTTCGCACCATTCTGTGTAAACTCTAGAAACTGACGCGTGTGAAAATCCCAGGAGATCAGCAGTATCTGAAATACTCAACCCAGCCCATCTAGCACCAATGACCATGCCACAATCAAAGTCACTGAGGTCACATTTTCCCCCCATTCTGATCATTGATGTGAACATTACTTGAAGCTCTTGACCTGTATCTGCATGATCTTTTGCATTGTGCTGCTGTCCCATGATTGGCTGACTAGATGTGCAGTTGTAAAAGTGTTCCTAATAACGTGGATGGTGTATGTGTGCGTGTATTATGTATATATGAATATGTACACATACACTCAGGGCTGAGGTGGCAGACAAAGATGTCAAACTCTCTTATCATTAGGGATAGTATGCAGTTGAACTGACCCTACTGGATTCCTCTTTTTACTCCCTATCTCACAGAACCACATGTTTTTCAATCCAGAGCACCCTACAGGTGCAGCAGAGGAAGTAGCAAAACAATTACGATACTGGAACCATTAAAACATGAATTACGATATTGTAAGAAAGCGAGAATGTACATATCAACCAATATTTAAGAGCAAGATTGAGGCCAATATATTTATAGTTTTAGTTGCTATGACCTAGTGATTTCATTTTCCACTTTGTCTTTACTTTTTTTTTTTTTTTTCATTTAGATGCCCACCAACTTAGGACTTCCCAAAGACTTATTTCTGAACAATGCCAAAACAGTAAAAATTTTTTGTTCAAAAAAATGATTGACATGAAATAACAGTGTACAGTCTGCTGTGAAGAGTGTTCAGTAATTTGTAGTATGTTTATGTTATAAGGCATATTCTGTAGTTGAATATTGTGCTGTCCTAGATAAGTGAAAAGCTACATACTATCATATAACAAAATTCCTTTTATTAATTTCTTATCATCAATAAAATCTTTTGAAAGGTTTACACTACTATGACAGATTTCAGCTCAGTTTGTGTACTACTACTTGCTCAGCCAAAAACCTTTAAAAAACATTTAAAGGTCTGTTGATCCATTATCTGAGGTAACCAGTTGGTATGACTAATATACAGAATATGTCATTAGTAATTAGGAATCAAGTATTTCCTGAAAAGCCAACAATTGTTCTCCTTTTATGAAGGTTAGCAGTCCTTCGCTTGTCTTAATTTTACTGCTCATACCAAATTGATTCCATTGGTTTCTAGATTCTCTCAAACCAAAATTCATCAAATATACAATGGGTGAAATAAACTAAACTTGTAAGAATTACAATTTTCAGTGTAGTTCATGAAAATGTAGCTGATAGAGTTTAGGAGTGTGCGTGAGGGAGGGAGCCACAAAACAGGTCTATCTCGTTCTCATCCCACGGCTGCTTGTGCAGAGTGTTAAAGAGACAGAGTGAAAGTCTGTGTGGTATAGCAACAGATAGAGACTTACACACAAAAGACCAGGCTTTGCTACCTGCCTCAAAGCCACAAATTCACAGCAAACCTGAACTTTTTTGTTTTTGCTTCAGTTCACTTACCGCTCACCAAATGAATGACCACTTCCTACTTTCAGAAAAGAAATGCCAACTTGTAAAATGTTAGTTCTCAACTAGTTCTATGGCAAATCTATGGCAATGAACTAGTAAACTAGTTTAGTGTGAGTAAAACCCATATTATTTAACTTGTCTTGGATCCAGAGCTTATCCGGGAACACTGGGTGTGAAGTGAGAACACACCCTGGATGGGATGTCAGTACATTGCAGGGCACCATGCGCAAACACACACACACACACACACACACACACACACACACATCTGACATAGCCAATCTACCTGAATGTTTTTGGACAGTAGGAGGAAGCCAGAGAACCTAGAAGAAACCCACTCGAACACAGAGAACATGTGAAACTCCACACTGACTATAACCCAAGCTCAGGCTGAAACCAAGGACCCTGGCGTTATGAGGCAGCAACACTGCAACACTGCAGCACAGCAACACTTACCCACTGCACCGCCATGCTGATGGATAGATTAATTGTGCATATTTATTTGTGTATTTGTCAGACCAACTTTCATTTTTAGAACTAAATGATTTAGATTATATGCACCTTGTATATTTTTCCGGTTTACTGTGTATGACACCAATTACATGCAGCATATGGAATTAATCAGTTTTGACTTCAAAGACAAAAAAAAGTAATGCACAGGAGAGGTTGAGATGATCCTTAATTCTTCAGTGCTTGCAAAAAACCCACTATTTTGTACCTTGTTCTGTATCCATTTCACCAGGTTAACCTGGAACCAGAGGGCAAGGTCTACATCTCCATCACTCTCACAGGCACCTTCACAGATGGTAAGTACCTGCTGCTGCTCTTTATCAGTTCTGCTCAGTCTCAAATGTACCCAGCTAAATTTTCACTCTCTCACTGTGAAAGCTCTTATATTCAGTGACATATTTATGCAGAAAATAGACCTGACACCTTCTTTCTTATCTCTTTCTCATAGTCAGTCTGTGGTTACAATCTAAGCTTAGAATGATGGCTTGGGCTTGCTGGTGTTGGATGACCTCATGACTTCTAACACACTTGTAACACATTAAGTCACGAACACATTACTCACTGACTCATTGATTCTTTTGCAGTTTTACTCATGATAGCATGTGCTAGCAGGCTTATATTTAAGTAGCTTTAGTGTGGAAGAGAGGTCACTGCCTTTAAACCACACTGGCAGGATCTGACCAATACACGTATGTTTGCATTCAGGACTAAACAAATCTTCACCTGAATACAATATGCATTTTTGTCATCAAAGAAATTTACTTTAGTTATTAACAAAATACCTAACATAGATAAACAGCTATTAATAATCTTTAAACTGAAGTCTAAATGCAAACCATCCTCCACATTTGAACAAGGAAAGGTTTTCAGTTCAGCCACCCAGATATTCAGCACAGCCTTGTGTACAAAAAGCATCTGTGCTAATTTCTGTGCTGATACTCTTTCAGTAAATTGTCCCTTGCTTTCATGGTCTCTTTCAATAGCAAAGACTTTATTTCCCAGCAGAATCAATATTCATACGGTTTTGTTCTTGTGTTCCAACCCCAATATAACATTCCTTAAGTGTTTAACAAAATTTTTAAAATTGTTAAATCTGTTCATTTTACATAGACAGTATTTAGGCCTAATATAATCTACTAATATAATGGTAGTCTTGGAAATCTAATAGCCCAGCAGCTATGTTTATATTGTTAGGAATATGTCCAAACACCCATAGCTATGGAATTTTATTCTTACTGTTTCCTGTTATACTGACAGATTTATTACCAAAATAACTCCAAATGCAGTGCTACAAGTTTACGTGACTTGTTTCTTCATCCATGAAGTGAAGCCATGTAACATTATAGCTTTGCCTGGAACAGTGTATCAGTGATACACTGAATGAAGTCACAAAAGATGTTGATCCAAAAACATTTAGATTTTTATGACAGAACTTTCAGAAATTTCAAATGAACATTTCTACTTTGGAACATCTAAGGATGATCATGTTTTTAGTTAGTATTTTTGTTCCTAGCCAAATAACATTCTTTGCAGTGTTTATTTTCCTTGAACCAGTTTGGAGCCAAATACTAGCATCCGCTGATAGAACTGTCTATTCAAATAATTCAAAATAATCAAAATAGTGTAATTCTTTTCAGTCTTATCATTTTTATTAAAGTTCTGAAAAGCATAGATTTGGCTCAAGTGGAAATTAGTGATGTCATCACACTGGACTTGCTTATTTCCATATCAGCATGTAAAGACACAGTCCAGTGTACAGTGTGATAAATCACTAGATGTAGGCCCAGTTAGGACTAATGCTGCATATAATGTCATTATGCTCAATGGCACATTTATTAGGTTTTCTAATATATAAGCAACATAAAGATCGCTCCAGTTGCTCCAGTTACTGTCAGCTTTTACTGCTAAATATCTGGTATTTGAAGATATTTGAAAATGTTTATAGGTTACAAAAAATATAGTACTTCAACTTATATACATATCTGGGTTGATGTAAAAATCCCTACAGCTTGATGATACTTTGCGGAAACACAGTAAAACCACTGCATCTGCATGAAGGTGGTTTATTTAAATATTCCTCTTTAAATCGGTAGATTTGGTCCTAAATGTATATTAGTGAACAAATTCACAAGTTTCATGGTCAGATACCTTTAGTTCATGATTCTGACCATACTAGCAGAGGGAAGCCATTTGCTCTCCCACACTGGTGTGAGAGAAATTTCATACTCACTCAGACATTTTTATTGGAGGTGAGTGCTGTACACTTCAGGACCCAAAAACCTATTCTGATTTACAAGGTTCTTTTTTTACACTTGGGATCTGGCAGTTAATAATCAATATCACTTATTCACCCAATCACTCTAGTCTCAAAAATGTATAAGTGTAAAGTCATCATATAGTTATTCATATGGATTGAGTCAATCTATAGTTGATATAGACCACCTTTAAATACTGATAAATGGATTAGTCTTTGCAAATGGTAAACTTACGAAAATCTCCACCATTAGCATCCACAGGACAAGTACATTTACAAGATTCAAAGAACTTTATTAATCCCAGAGGGAAATTGGTTAGGGGGACTCTGAGGCGGGCCAGACAGGGGGCACCTGGATTTGAACCGGGGACCTCTTGATCTGCAGTCAAATGCTCTACCACTGAGCTATACCCCCATGGCCTAAATAAGCATGTTTAGAACATAAGCATGCTAAAGAGTCTCTAACCAGTAAATACCATGTACTCCCACTGAGACACATGAACTGAAACAAATTGGTGAATTTTTGCAGTTTGACCTGGTTTCCACCTGATTTTTCATACACTGAATAGTAGTGTAGCTTTGTCCTAGATCTTAATTCAGCTTTTGACATTTAACCATGGCATATCCTTTTCTTTTCTCACATCTATTGACATTATGGACTCAGCTCTTAGCTGATGTAGTTCTCATCTCACTTTTCTTGTAGTTCCGATCGTAGGGGTAACCTATATACATTTACATCTACGGTGTGTATTAGTACATTTACCAAACATGCTTTTCTCCATATCCATAATATTCTTTGTGGTGAAACATTGGCCCATGTCTTTACTTCCTTGCATGTTAATCAATAGCTTTTCTGTTCGACATTTCTGTATCTTACACAAAACCTGGCCTGGAAAGTCCTTACCAGTATTACTTGATCTGCTCATACAATGTCAATTCTCTGTCAGTTACACTGACTTCCTATATCTTCTTATATCTACCTAACTCTAAATATTACAAGTTTATGACATTTATTACCTTACATAACATTACTTCCTCTTTCCTAACGGAACTTCTCTATTCCACCACATCTGCGGATATACTGTATGAACTCTCTGTACCCTCAGGTCCTCTGGCAGTGATGTTTGTCTTTTTGTTTTGCTTTTTTTTCTTTTCTTTTCTTTTTTTTACCTCATGCTTGTTTTGTACTCAAACCGATGATATTACATCTTTAACACTGTGTCATTAATTTCAGATGATGCCACTGTTAATGGATGGAGGACTCATAAGCAGTTAAGCAGAAAACGACAGAGGGCTTTGAGGAGGAAAGTGCACCAAGTCAATGGACACAAGTTCATGGCCACTTTCCTACGACAACCTACATTTTGCTGCCACTGCAAAAATTTTATATGGTGATGTTATCACACACAGACACACACACACATTAATAGATACACTTCACTGATTCATTCATTCAGTGGAGAAGCGTGGGATGGTTTTTTTAAGGTTTCCTGATTAGTTGAATGTTGAATTAGTTGATTTAGCTGAATGATACCACCAAGTTATTGTACTGTCTTGTGCTGTTTGCACACGTTTGCACATGCACTTTATGTAATAATGTGTAGTCACTTGTAGTCCTGTGTTGTTTTATATAGCACCTATTTATATGGTGTACTGTACTAGCTGTATATGGTTCAAATGACAATAAAGCCACTTGACTTGACAAGGTCAGGAGTCCGGGGGCCCCAAGAGGTCCATGAAGAATAGCCAGGGTTTTTTTTTTTTTTTTAATTTGCAACAGTGGTAGAAACAACCCGTCATTATCAAATCTATTATATTTGTTATTGAGTTCTTATAGTTATTAGCCTGTTTGATTAGCCATCTGAATTAAATGGGTTTAATTCTAACAAAACCAAGTACGACTTGCCAACTTGAATGTAATGACAAGTTTAATAAAAGATGTTTTAGTATTTAGACAGTATTTAGGCCGAATGTAATCTACTAATACTCATGAGTGGCAGATTTCAGCAAATAGTCATAGCCAGCAGTAAATATTATTGTACATGTTTAAATGTAATATTTGAATAGTTTCAAATAAAACTGTACTGAGGTTATCTGCAGATTTTTTTAACAGTTAATGGGCTGGCTGTACAAAATTTGAGAACCCCTGCATGAGGGTGTAAATGCCCATATTCCCGTTAACTAGTTTCTCTCTGTGTGTTATGCTATTCAATCAAGAGGATGAGTAATATTAATATCAGTAATATTTCGGATCACTGAATTGGGAAAAGCAAAGTAATACTTAGCTTAGAACGTAGTATTCTTAGTTAAGTCTTCAACTGTCCAGTTTTGTTGAGCCTGTGCCTACTGCAGCCTCAATTTTCTCTTCTTGGCTGACAGAAGTGGAGTCCAATATGTTCTACTGCTGTTGTAGCCCAACCGCTTGAAAGTTTGACGTGTTGTGCATTTTGTCTGAACCAGTCCAGTGACTGCTGTGTGTGAAAATTCCAGGAGATCAGGAGTTATAGAAATACTCAAACCAGCCTGTCTGGCACCAACAATCATGCCACGGTCAAAATCACTGCGATCACTTTAGTTCCCCATTCTGATGGTCAATGTGAACATTACCCGAAGCTGTTGGCCCGTATCTGCATGATTTTATACACTGCACTGCTTTCACATGATTGGCTGATTAGATAATTGCTTGAATGAATAAGTGTACAGGTATTATTAATAAAGTGCTCAGTAAATGTAGTTTGGTTGTTAGTTGGGAAATGCAGTATTCAATGCAAATTAACAAAAGAAAAACAATAAATATACTTTACTGATTATAATTTACAAAAATACACATAAAAAAATCTGTAAAATTTATGAAAATGACAATGAAAACCTTGCACTCCTTATCTTCCCCATTCTCTGTGTTTCTGTGTTTGACTGGTTAAGTCAAACTCCACCAAGTAAAAAACTCCACCAAGTCTTTAGACAGTAATTTAAATCTGTAATCTCACTTTAACCTCAAAAATCCTAAATGTTTATCTACCATCTCTCTCCAGGGGAGTTTTCGGAAAGCAGGGTTACCAGTGTCAAGGTAAACATCTTCAGAATTGCTCACATTGTTAAAATACCTTAAATATTCACTGGCTTTTATTGCAAAAAAATCTGTAGAGCTGGAGTAGACCTAGTGCAGGATCAGGACTGGAAAACATTGCCATTACAGCGTGGATTTTTAACCCTTATAATGTTTGTTTCCAAATGTCAGTATGCACCTGCGTGGTCCATAAGAAATGCCACCATCTGGTTGTTAGTGAGTGTCCAAAGATGAAGAAAACAGCAAGTGAGGTATGACTCAGTTTTTTTCTGCAATTTACTAGAATTTTCTGCTCTCCTCATAAGTATATTTTATGGAGAGAGCATGAAGAAAGCAGAATTTGTGAACCATCTACAGTATATAATCATTATAAGTCTTACATTCCAAACATAAGTATTTTTTTCTCACAGGGTCCCAGTCAAGGTTTTAGCATCAACATACCTCATCGATTTCATGTGCACAATTATAAAGTGCCCACTTACTGTAACCACTGTGGATCACTCCTGTATGGTCTGGTGAAACAGGGTCTTCAGTGCAAAGGTAATACCAATGCAATGCATGTCCAAATTCAACCTACATATGGCCTTTATAACACTTTCATAAGCACTGTGTAAATATTATATAAATCAGTGCTGAATTTATGAAAGGTTTATGTCAAAACTTGTGATGTTTTATGTGAATTTGTCTTTATATGAAAGAGAGAGGGGGGAACCATTATCATCGTGGGTCAACTAATCTTATTTGGTAATGTAATTTTTCATCCTTTTCACATCCTTGTTGTGAGTTCAAACCCGCCAAACTACCACTGCTGGGCTTTTGAGATCGGATCAGATATGCTTTATTTGTCCAAATGAAGGAAGTTTGTTTTAAGCATACATGTACAGCTGCGTAACAAAACAAACACATTGACAACGTTCATACAGTCATGTTGTTCATATTAGAGTTCAACAGAAACAAAAGAGTTTTGAAGCGGTTGTATCTAAACCTTGGAGTGCAGAAACGTTGACCAGATGGGAGTAGTTCAAATTCTGGATAGAGCAAATGTGAGATAAGTCCAAAGTCATTTTTCTTGCCAGTTTTGTTTTGAGCAAGGCCCTTAGCCCTCAACTGCTCAGTTGTATAAATGAGATGAATGTAAGTCGCTCTGGATATGGGTGTCTGCCAGGTACCATAAATGTAAATGTATCGAACCAGGGACTCTGTGATGTGGCAATGTTACTGTGGCCACTGTGAAGCAACCCCCTCCCCCCAACCTATCCAGTATTTTTTTTTTTTATAAACTATTTATGCAATGCTTGTGAATATGTTATGAAGAGTGTAGGCACCCTTCAAAACTAAAATCTTTACACATGCTTATCTCTTTCTCACAGTCTCTTCATTAAGTCCTTCATATGTATGCACTATGATTACACATATGCTTCAAAGAGCAGTGTGTGTAAGTAAAGCATTTGTAATTTATGTTCAGGTTGTAAGATGAACATACACATTCGTTGCGAACAAAATGTTGCTCCCAATTGTGGGGTGAACAGTGCGGAGCTGGCTAGCAAGTTGGCAGAGATTGGCTTGGAGGCAGGCAGACTCAGCAAGCGCCACTCCCAGGTACAACATCAGCTGTATTGTGAAAAGAACAGCTACCATTAGACCATGAAACCAAATAAAGAAAGTCCATGTGTGTCTCTTTGCCTTTTCCACAGATGGGCACATCCACAGTGAAGACTCCAAGTTCTAGTATTAGAAGTCAAGGGTGGTCTGAGGTGGCTAAGGAGGACAGTATGAAGGTGGGGCTTGAGGATTTTACGTTCCTACAGGTCCTGGGAAAAGGCAGCTTTGGCAAGGTGAGACACACTAACTTTACAACATTACACATACCTATCTATCTAACAGAAAAAAAAAATTAGAATTTAAGATGCTGAAAATAAACTGAGAGTTTATCCTGCAACCAAACACCAATCCAAGACGTTATGTTATTACAATTTCCAGACCTGATTTGAATAAGGCATATGATATCTGGCAGATATATAACAGGCACATCGAGAGACATGTCAGGTAGAATGTTAGCACATAGGTATTACAACTGAGAGAATCTAAAATAACAGGGGACATGAAAAAGGTTTGTGGCATTTATGAAGATACATGCCCAGACAGCACACTACTGGTCCACATTTACTGTACAAACACTATACATGTATAAATATATACTATACATACTATAGTTTAGAATACAGTGCACATCATGGCTTTATTTTGAAGCAAACAGCATGATCATTAATTAATAATCACTAATTATATTTCATATATTGGCCTTATTGAACTATATCCAGAAAACCTCACTCATCAACATATTTCTGATCTGGATCATGGGATTTATTTCTGTTCCCCTCTTAAAGTGTTTGGGTTTTCTCATGTAATAATGTACCATAACCAGTGGTGGTTGGTGGTTTTTAAAATAGGGGAAGCACAGGTGTCTATTATTGAAGTATATATTTGTGTGTGTTCTGTTTTATCTCTTTCATCTGTTGGTCAGGACTCCTGTTCAATTCTCAGTCTCTCCTGATAAGAAAGAGCATCTAAAGGCATTTCCAAAATCAGGTCAAAATTAGTGTCTGCCATGTTGTGCTAAAAAGCAACTAAGCTCCTAACTATTTAGCTCACTGAAAAGGTAGTGACAGCTAGATATATAGACCTGTATATTATCAAAAATCAAACAAAGGTAATGAAACATAACTTTATTCTTACTATTTATTTACTATATTCACCAATTACAATGATAAAATAACAAGCCATACCAGTAGTGTAAAATGTTATGGATTTGGTTACTGACTGGGAGTTGGTTATGAGGTCCCGTCCCTTTGAGAGATCTCCCAATCATCATACGAAGAAGCCGTGCATCTGGGTGGAACAAGCGAAGAGCACACTGTCCAGTAAACATTCAGGTTTTTTTTTTCTATGCAAAACCCTCCTGTCCACATTCTCATTCACCCCAGAGAAGCTGTGCATCCAGGCAGAATGCAAAAAGCTTGTTGTCCAATGAGCATTAATCTTTGCTTCCATTAAAACACAGTGTACTTGAATTTGTGTGTGCACATGTGTACAGGTAATGCTGGCTCGCTTGAAAAGTGATGAACAAGTGTATGCAGTGAAGATGCTGAAGAAAGATGTCATACTCCAAGACGACGACGTGGAGTCCACCATGATCGAGAAGCGAGTGTTGGCTCTGGCCTACAATCACCCATACCTCACACACCTGTACTACTGTTTTCAGACTACCGTGAGTGCCTCAAGCGAGTGTCAGATTCAGGTCCTACTACACCACAGTCCTACAGAGATTTTCCCTTCACTAATGCACTACATTCGGCTTGACAGTTAGCTGATGAATTGAATTGAGGGTATTTATGATGTGGAATACTAAATCCTTGCTGCAATGCTGTGACCCTCATTCACAGAGAGTTCTAAATTTAGAAACAAAGTTATAGTTAGTCTGCCCTTTTCTCTGTTTCTGTATCTCCCCTAGTAGAGAAATGGAACTGTGTGGTGTGGATTCAAAACTGCAACCACTAGTCTGGAACAAGGTCTAGAGGTTGACCTACCAAAGCTGTTCTTATGTAGTTTTATCCAACTTTTGAATACTTGAGCACTACAGTAAAAAAGTCGTTCCTTGTACTTCGACTTTGCCAATGATTCTATTTCACCCCCCTTCTTGTGTGCATGCATGCCGATACCTCCAACAAAGTCACAAAGCGAGGTAGTATGAGGTAGTATTTGCAGTGGTGGAATGAGCATAAAACATTCTGACTTGACTGAAAGTACTGTTTACTGTACTAATCGCATAAGTAAAAGTAAATATAGTCATCAAGAAAATTACTCAGGTAAGGGTAAATAAGTGAAAAACTATTAGTAATAACTTTACAAATTACTTTTTCATGTATCTACAATTGGCACAACTAATCTAAAAAGGTTATATTTTCTATTCATTTCTTATGTTAACTAACCAAGTGAGCTATGCTAATGTTAACAGCACTTCCATTATCAACAGTACAACAGTACAGAAAGGTAACATTAGCTGGCTAGCTAACTTAGCCAAATACTGTTGGGGTTTCAGTAGCTTGCTAGGCTTGTTAATTCATACATGTTTCTTGCTACATAGGTAGCTCTCTAGCAGAGATGCTACACACCCTGAGTATTACCTATTGGCTATAGAAGCACTTAGATATATTTAACACAACAGGCAATCGCTACAGAACATCAAATCTTAAGTTTACTAGAGAGCTTTCATTCTCTAAAACATCAAAAGATCTGACTAGCTAGTCTATCTCACTTGGCTAGCTATTGGCTTACGTGTACGTTTTTCCACAGGTTGGATGTTGAGCTGTGAAATGCTAATATCTCCACAAGTTTTGGCTTGCATGATCTGCAGATCGTTATCACACTGTTTCCTTTGAAGCATTTAAAACTGAAGGTGATAAATTGGGTCAGGGATGCTCATCTGTCTCTGCTGTCTGATGACTAAGTGTTTGGCAGTAATGGTGTAATGGTGTTCAAAAAAGTGTTCATCTCTTCATTGTTGCATGTGTGTGTGTTTTACAGTATCTTGGCTCCTAGCTTGAGTTTGGTTCCCAGCTTGCATGCCTTGTTGTCTATCACGCCTGAAGTGTGTTCTCTGCTCTCAGATGTAGACCCTAATTTGGAGTCAAATCTGACTCCAGATGCCACAGCCTAAACAACCTGTTAGGCATAAACATCCTGAAATCGTTGCTCTGCTCAAACTGAGCAGAGACTTGCAGGATGAGTGCAGAAACACTGTGTTTGCCAGTGAACTGACAGTTGAACCGAGATTTTCAATTCCCGCTCCAGCAGCATCCACTTACCGCTTTGCTCACATTACCTGCAGGCTCCAAACAGGCCATGACAAAATGACAGCAATCTGATTTGGGTTGCAGCACGTAGCACCGAATGGGATCTTCCATAAGGGCCTCTAACTTCATAAAGGTTTTCACTGTACCACAGTGTAAAGACCTTTTTTTGGGGTTCAGGACCTCATCAATAATTTGGGAGGAGTTTCCAGGGAGCAACAATGCAATCTAATTCAATTTTATTTATAAGGCACTTTTAACAATGGGCAGTGTCACAGAGCAGCTTTACAGAAATCTGGATATAGATTTAAATTATCCTTAATAACCAGAAGTAGAGCATCAGGATGGATCAGGCAGATCTCGATGGCAGAAGGAGTCAGCATCACTGGTTTCTCAGCATGCAGCAGGAGTGACATGTAGCTTGACACAGCAATATTTTGACAGTGATATTTATATCAAATATGCTGTCATATGTTCATTTTATGACTTTGTTGAAGGTTTCATCATGCATGCACTTAGCCATTGGCAGTTATCCAGTGTTTGCATAACTACAGTTACATAGGTAACTAGCGGTTCTTTTGTCATTTCTAAGTACCTTCAGACTGAAAAGTGTGTGTAGTGTATCTGTTAGAAGAGTAAATGGGTTTATGGTTCTTTTATCACTACAGTGACGACCACTGAGACTCTTGTCCAAGGTAGATTGGGTTGAAAAAACACTGTTTTCTATGATTGGAATGTGCTCTTGTGTGTTTGACGTAATGAACGATGGACAACCATATTCTATCAGTAGATGGCAGCATATTATACATTTTCAGCACAAGCTGATACAGAATTCCTCTCTTCTTGGTAAACAGCATGTGATGCCCTCTGCACACCAGAGATAGCCTAAGTATGCCTGTTCTAACCTGTGCCACTGTTAAGGAAGTTAAAGGTCCTAGGAAATGACATCATGTTTTGTAAAGATTTCGATCTCTGCGGCAAAATAGTCAAACCACATTAAAGCAGCATTACAGAGAAATACAGCAAAGCAATTATCATAAATCTTTAGTGATAATCATAGTTTCTTAGATTTTATTTTGTCGTGTTATTGTTACAGTAGTAGTTACAGCAAATAAAAAAGTACAAACATTTTTTATAATAAATAAAGGCCACGAATATAGTATTTATGCTTCATGTTTGTTTTAAACAATAATTTTCTCTTTGACTATATCTGTGTCTAGTTAAACAGTATTCTAAAAAGGCTCGTTATATGTTCCTGGGTTGATCTCTGTCTTTGCTAGGACCGTTTGTTCTTTGTCATGGAGTTTGTGAATGGTGGTGACCTCATGTTTCACATCCAGAAGTCCCGACGGTTCGAGGAGGCCCGAGCACGGTTCTACGCTGCTGAAATCACCTCTGCTCTTATGTTCCTCCACTCCAAAGCCATCATATACAGGTAAGGTACTGGTTCCCTATTACTTTCCACTACTTTCATTTTTCAAATGCATTCAGTGTATGTTTCTGAATGTTCAGACTAAGCTTATAGTATGGAAATCTACAAAGTGTCTCCTTACTGTGGTGGATTTGTATTAGCTTGATGCCATTCAGGACTGTGTACTAAAGCTACACAAACTGTACATCAAAAGTTACTCATTTACAAGTGAGGCTTGTTTGTAAGTGTGCTTAGGTTTGTACCTGTCTTTGCTGAATAATACTGGTATAGACACACCCCAGCTGATGTTTCTACACATAGTTGGGTAAACTACACTCCTGTCTCACCTCTCCCTCGTGACCTGCTCCATCTTGCGCAAGTGCTTAGCTTCTACTTGTCCAAGTAAGAAAACCACAACAATCCAATCCTAGATACAGGCCATTGTATCTAGAGTATTTGTGAAAGCTTCTGCTATTTGCACATCTCTAGCAAGTGCTTTCATTGGAATGTTTTTGTATCCATCATTAACAGCACACTCATTCGTCGGGCAATTTAGAGTAGCCAATACATTATATTTAGAGCAGTCAAGCCTACCAGCACCTTTTTAGGAGCTGGTAGGGAACCAGAGAACCCAGAGGAAACCCACATAGAAACTCCACACAGGCAGTAACCCAAGCTCATGACCAAACCGGGGACCCTGGAGCTGTGATGAAACAAGTGACTAAACACCTGTTACAATGATTTTTAAATGTAAAAGGGAAAAACAATTACCAACTTTTTTTTATTATCAATTGGAATATATTATTATATGTGGTGTGTCTGTCCTGGCCTTTCTGTCCTTATACAATGTTACCTGCAATACAGTTTCTTTTAAAATCTAAATATGACCTTAGTATTCTGAAAAGTTATGCTTGTTGGTAGTTAAACTAGTAGACTACATCTCTCTGGAAGGCAAGTGACAGGATGGTATTAAATGAGTGAAACTACTCAAAGTTATTGCAAATAGTTGACACAGTTAGCTGTGTTGCCTGGTGGGCTGCAAAGGGGGGGCGGGGGGGGTGGGGGTGGGGGGGGGCTTTGGTGGAGGCTGAGATGACTGATAGTGTGGTGAGCAGTGTCAACTCCTCCACAGGGGCAGGTTTTTATATCAGAAATGTTAACGTTCATAACCTGCTTTTTTCACAAGGCCATACATTTTAAATTCCATCGAAATACTAATTGCATTAGTATTTGCAACCAGTGATTTTTTTTAAATTGTCGCTATTTGACAGATACAGCTAAAGTCTGAAGTTTACATACACTTAGGATGAAGTCATTAAAACTCATTTTTTTTAACCACTCCACAGATATCATATTACCAAACTAGTTTTGGCAAGTTGTTTAGAACATCTACTTTGTGCATGACATGAGTAATTTTTCCAGCAATTGTTTACAGACAGATTGTTTCACTTTTAATATACTATATCTGTGCCTGTAACCAGCTTGGGAAATTCCAGAAAATGATGTCAAGCCTTTAGGCAATTAGCCAATTAGCTTCTGATAGGACACCTGGAGTCAATTGGAGGTGTACATGTGGATGTATTTTAAGGCCTACCTTCAAATTCAGTGCCTCTTTGCTTGATATCATGGGAAAATCAAAAGAAATCAGCCACAGGAAAAAAATTGTGGACTTCCACAAGTCTGGTTTATCCTTGGAAGCAATTTCCAAACACCTGAAGGTACCATGTTGATCTGTACAAACAATAGTACGCAAGTATAAACACCATGGAACCATGCAACCATCATGCCTCCCAGGAAGGAGACACATTCTGTCTATGAGAGATGAACGTAGTTTGGTGCGAAAAGCGCAAATCAATCCCAGAACAACAGCAAAGGACCTTATGAAGATGCTGGACGAAACAGCTAGATAAGTATCTCAGCAAGGAAGAAGACATCAGCCAGGAAGTTAAAGCTTGGTCGCAAAAGCCCTGACCTCAATCTGATAGAAAATTTGTGGGCAGAACTGCAAAAGTGCATGCAAGCAAGGAGGCCTACAAACCAAACAACTTATTGTGAGAAGCTTGTGGATGGCTACCCAAAACGTTTGAACCAAGTTAAACGATTTAAAGGCAATGCTAACAAACACTAACCAAGTGTATGTAAACTTCTGATCCCATGGGAATGTGATGAAAGAAATAAAAGCTGAAATAAATCATTCTGTCTTATATTATTCTGACATTTCACATTCTTAAAATAAAGGAGTGATCCTAACTGACCTAAGACAGGGAATATTTTCTATGATTAAATGTCAGGAATTGTATAAAACCGAGTTTAAATGTATTTGACTAAGGTGTATGTAAACTTCTGACTTCAACTGTATATGCAACATTCCAATGATTTGCTTGCCTTTCTAGATGTTGTGCAGTCATGGGGCAGCATGCTTACTGCCCCACATAGCTTCCATAGAGTTATTATTATTGCACCTATTGGCCAAAAATAGGAACTGCAATAAATGATTTCACTGGAACATTATTCAACTAATTTGAATAATCAAGATTATTGATGGAAAAAAGTATAGAAACCCATCTATTTAGATTTTCCATACCTTGTGGAAAATCTTTATTGGGGAAATGTAGTCAATCATGCAGTGCTTTGGTCCATTTCTTGTACAACATTGTTTTAGTTTAGTTGAACAGCCTGCTTCAGACTGACTGACTCAGGTCACAACAAACACTACATTTAAAACTGTTTGAGTTGCTTTGCACTGTGGATCGTTTGGATCATATTTGCATGACCAGCCTCTTTTGAGTTGTAGATAACGTACTTTTTTCCTGACATTCATCCATCATTGAATGTATGTGATACAGCAATGCTAATCCACAGCTGGGTTTGTCTGTGTTCTGTTTTTTTTAAGCATATTTCTATACACATTCTGTCTACATATCTCATCTGTCTACATTTGATCCAGTAGTGCTGCAGAACATGCAGTGTTTTTAGTAAACATGATGTGTGCAGTAATTTGTGGTTTTGTCTACATCACCCTGCTATGAACTCTACTCATGTTCAGGCTTGTTTTCTTACCGTAGGCTTACGATTACTGACAAGTGCAAAGGAAACATGTAGATTGTTGGTTGACAACTTTTTTTTACGGGTCTTAGTTGATCATCCTTGTGGTTAGCAGTTTTTTTTTTCTTAAATTTTATGTTTCACTTAGTGGAGATTGACTGAGCATAAAATGATGCCAGATAATGGTTAGACTAGTGCTTGTACTAAGAGTCACACTTAGAGTGATGTTTTCACCCGTAAAATGCCCCCATATATTAGTTGATTCCACTGTCACTTTCTAAATATTTTGGTAGTTGGTCAGACTAGGGTTAGACCTCCTACTGACATCTTTTTTATAGATTTATTCAATCTTTTGTTCAATAAAGTTTCAGTGTTGCGTTTGGTTTTTTTGTTGCTTGTTAAACTAGACTCCCTATTTCACCTTTCACCATTTATTCTTGTTAGTATTCCATCAGTACCTCAGCCACAGGATCAGTGCATACTTTTCCTCTTGTCTGTGAACCCTGTGAAGTGCCTGCCTGTATTCTACACTCAGTGAACAATCAGGAAATGAGTCACTTTACAGAGCTATTGCATCATATTCCTGCACATGAATTTGATATTTGCTTTAATGAAATCTGGGAATTTTTGTCCATTACAGCAGTGTGTTTCTTTGTTTCAGAATAATTGTTTTTTTTTTTTAGGATTAATAATCATGACTTTTATGCTTGTTAAATATGACTGTATGTTTCGTCATTCCATCTTGCTGACCAATGATCTTGGATTAGGAGTGGACACACTTTAATCCAGTGGTAATCTGTCTCTAATCTAATCTCAGTGTGGCCTGCTTTGTTTAGAAGCTGCTATTATCCTTGTCCTTTCTTCACCCACCTCTCGCTTGTGGACAGAACAGGATGCACTTAAAGACATATTTAAATATTTTTTAAAACTTTCTAATGACGTTATCTATGGATGAGCTTGGGCATATTGGGTGATGTTTTCCTGTAAAGAAGATCTATCCTTCCCTTAAATCACTGGTCTATAATTCAATTTTGTGTGGTTAGTGTATGACTTGAAGTGAAAGTTCATAAAGAGAGGAGGCATTATATTAAAGGATGTCAGACAAATTGAAAGTACTTGGAGTAATTGGAGAGGTTTATATTAGTTCACTGGTTTTACACCTGTATATTAGATGGCTAGATACCTGATAAATAACTGAAAAAAATGATCTGATGTTTTTGATCCAACCATCCCTGTCTCTGTCCCTCTGGTTTGTGGTTAATGCTCGGAATAGTTACTATACCACACAGTACTGCAAAGCCAGCAGTCCACCACTGTAGACGTGAGAAACTACATGCTTTTGGCGTGCCTGAAGGTTTGTAGCTTTCCACATTTTTTTTCCATCTGTAGAGCTGGCTGTCTCTGAAGCCTGACTTTAGACGACTTCAATCACAAACTTGTCTGGGATATCAGTGACGTGTCCTCCCTTATTCTGGATTGTAACATCATGTAATTACAACTGCTATCTATTCGTGCTGTAAAATTATTCTGTTGGAATTTTGAATATCCTTGAGCCTTTATTTCTTTGTTTGGAATGTCAGCAGTCATTCTGCCACATGACTGATATTTTGTATTCTTGTGCCCTGTCTGTAAGCACTCCCATTTCTGCTCCCCGTTCTGTCTGTATGGTGAAAATGTGTGTAGAACTCAAACACACACAGACAGCAGGCAAACAGGAAATGAGTCACATTGCACAGCACACTACACTGCATCATAACTCTATGAGAGCATTTCATGTATAGAGCAAAGAAGAAGCTTATATTTGTCACATATAGAGTACATTACAGCACAGCGAAATTCTTTTCTTCACATATCCCAGCTTGTTAGGAAGTTGGGGTCAGAGCACAGGATCAGCCATGATACAGCAACCTTGGAGCAGAGAGGGTTAAGGGCCTTGCTCAAGGGCCCAACAGTGGCAGCTTGAAAGTGTTGGGGCTTGAATCCCCAATCTTCTGATCAGTAACCAGTAACTTTAACTGTTAAGCCATCACTGCCCTGTACACTTTGTACACTCTGTATGGAGAACATCACAGTGCATTCCTTTGGTCGCACATAAGCTAAGGATCAACTGTCTGCACTTGCACGTCACAGCTGAAAGTGTTACAGCTCCCTGTATAATGTCATACAGTGCTTGGAACGAAGACTTCAATCATTAGCTTTTTATGCTATAAACCAGGAGCCACTGAGGCTAATCCTTATTATTGCTTACATTTAAATATTTTTACTGTCATCCTATTGTAAATATTGTCATATATGCAGTGTTTATAACTTCTGTGTATATGCTGGTGTAGGGACCTGAAACTGGACAACATACTACTGGATAAAGATGGCCACTGTAAACTGGCAGACTTTGGAATGTGCAAGGAAGGGATGACTGATGGAGCCCTGACTGCCACGTTCTGTGGGACACCGGACTACATTGCACCTGAAGTAAATATTTTTTGCAGAGTGACAATAATCTCATGTCTGTGTATGTGTAACATACACATAGCTTGTAATGGATGTGCATTTTTGCATTTTGTATTCTGATCTGATTTCTGCTCTTAGATCATCCTAGAGGAACCATACGGCGTGTCTGTGGACTGGTGGGCTATGGGAGTCCTGCTGTTTGAGATGCTGTGTGGCCATGCACCTTTCGAGGCAGAGACGGAGGACGAGTTGTTTGAGTGCATCCTCAGGGATGAAGTGATCTATTCATCTTGGCTTAGCAATGAGGCAGAGGACATCCTCAGAGGGGTAAGCTAAGCCCTTACCTTAAAGGTGGGGTCAGTGAGTTTATGATTAAGTCAGCACCTTTTTAGTAATGTTTGGTAAAGTTGTCTGTAAATGAGGGGGAAAATAATAATACAAACCCCAATTCCAATGAAGCTGTGTAAAACATAAATAAAAACAGAATACAATGACCTGCAAATCCTTGTTGACCCATATTCAATTGAAAACACAACAAACAACAAGATATGCGATGTTTCAACTGATAAACTTTACTGTCTCTTTTACATATTCACTCATTTTGAATTTTTGAAACACATTCCAAAAGAGCTGGGACAGGGGCAACAGAAGACTAGGAACGTTGGGGAATGCTCCAAAAACACCTGTTTGGAACATTCCACAGGTGAACAAGTTAAATGGAAACAGGTGAGCGTCATGATTGGGCATAAAAGGAGGATCCCCGAAAGGCTCAGTCATTCACAAGCAAGGATGGAGCGCGGTTCACCACTTTGTGAACAACTGCATGAGCAAATAATCCAACAGTTTAGGAACAATTTAGGTATTCCCTCATCTATAGTCCATAATATCATCAGAAGATTCGGAGAATCCGGAGAAATCTCTGCAGGTAAGCGGCAAGGCTGAAAACAAACATTGAATGGCCGTGACCTTCGATCCCTCAGGCAGCACTGCATTAAAAATAGACATCATTCTGTAAAGGGTATTACCACGTGGGCTCAGGAACACTTTGGAAAACCATTGTCAGTTAACACAGTTCATCACAACATCTACAAGTGCAAGTTAAAACTGTACCATGCAAAGTGCAAGCCATACATCAACAACACACAGAAACGCTGCCAGCTTCTCTGGGCCCGAGCTCATCTGAGATGGTCTGATGCAAAGTGGAAAAATGTGCTGTGGTCTGACGAGTCCACATTTCAAATTGTCTTTCGAAATCATGGATGTCGCGTCCTCCGGGCTAAAGACGAAAAAGACCATCCAGATTGCTATCAGCGCAAAGTTCAAAAGCCAGCATCTGTGAGGGTATGGGGGTGTGTTAGTGCCCTTGGCATGGGTAACTTGCACATCTGTGAAGGCACCATTGATGCTGAAAGGTACATACAGGTTTTGGAGCAAAATATGCTGCCATCTAAGCGACGTCTTTTTCAGGGGCGTCCCTGCTTATTTCAGCAAGACAATGCCAAACCACATTCTGCACGTGTTACAACAGCGTGGCTTCGTAGTAAAAGAGTGCGAGTACTAGACGGGCCTGCCTGCAGTCCAGACCTGTCTCGCATTATGAAGCGCTAAATACAGCAACGCAGACCCCAGACTGTTGAGCAACTGAAGTCATACATCAAGCAAGAATGGGAAAGAATTCCATCTACAAAGCTTCAACAATTAGTGTCCTCTTTTCCCAAAAGCTTATGAAAATACCCCTGTGGTATATGGTGAAAATACCCCTGTCCCAGCTCTTTTGGAGCGTGTTGCAGGCATCAAATTCAAAATGAGTGAATATTTGCAAGAGACAATAAAGTTTATCAGTTTGAACATTGCATATCTTGTCTTTGTGGTGTTTTCAATTGAATATGGGTCAACAAGGATTTGCAGGTCATTGTATTCTGTTTTTATTTACATTTTACACAACGTCCCAACTTCATTGGAATTGAGGTTTGTAATATAGAATAACAACACCCGGTCTGTCAAGAAAAGCAGGTATTTCTACTGGCCAGAAAGCTTGCGTGAATGTGTTCTGGGGTGTGGAGGTGTGAACTCCTCTCTCAACACAAAGATTTTTTTTATACTTTAGTCTGTGTATCACTTATTGCTCCACATGAGTCATTCAATTACGTCTTCAGGGTTTGTTTAGAGAAACAGCTGAATTCCAGTGAGCCACACTGACTCTTTCTTCTGAAATACAAACAACACAATGCACAAATCTTCTCCTTTTACACTGGCAGGCAATGCTTTGTATAAAATCTCTTCATTCTCCTCTTTACATTTGTAGTTAATGAAATTTACACCTGTTTAATCTCTTCCCTCAGGCAACCCTAAACCAAGCTGGTGTTTACAAATTTGTCATAGTCCTGTACTTTACTAATATGGACTATCTATTCTGATTCCTAACTGAATTTGGTTATGTAGGTGTGAATGAGTGCATGTGTGAATGTGTGTGTGTGAATGGTGTTGTGATGGACTGGCATCCCATCTAGTGTGAATTCTCCTGCCTTGTACCCAGTGTTCCTGGGTTAAACTACAAAGCTTCAACAATTAGTTGAATCCACAGCAAGCCTGACCAGGATGAAGTGATTACTGAAAATGAATCAAAAATAAATGAAAGTGTTAAATTTACAAGATGATACAAGCATATCTATACATCTTAAATAGGAAGATTTTGCTCTTGGTCTTGAGCAAGGCCCTTATTCATTAACTATTTGGATTGTATCATCTCTCAATTGTAAACTGCTTTATAGCATCTGTTCAATGAACTAATGTGAATATAAAATTTCAGTGTCATTGTATTAAGCTTTCTGTGAGAAGCTTGGGGGTAATGTACTGTACAATGGGGTTCAAATGTCTGAGACCACTAGTAAAAATGCTTCTTTTCTAATTCAATATAACAATTTGCAAAATGAGAATCTTTTCTTAGTATTTGGTAAGTCCCTGTTTTGCTTTAATGACAGAGTGCACTCTAACTGGACTCCAAGTTTGTGCAAAAGCTTGTGATCCATTTTAGATCAAATTCATCGGAGTGTCTTCTGAACACATACTTCAGTTGAAGAGATTAGACATGAGGAAAATCTGACCTTATGTACAAAGCAGTTAACATGGTCAATATCACAAAATTGCTTACATTTAAATAGGGACCTGGAAATAGTACAGAATAGTGAATATTAAAGATATTGAACATTTACTTTCTTTGTTTTAAATGTTTTTAAAAAATTTTGAAAACCTTCTGTTCATTTCTAATTTTAAATGAAACAAATTCCCAGATTTTCAATGTGGTCTCAGACTTTTGGAGCCCAGTGTATGTATCTTTCTACAGTTCAGAGACCTTTGAGCAGCTGTTGCAGAAGCTTGATTTACATAACCTCTTATATAAACTCAACATCAGGAGATTGTCAATATTAGCACCAGTACTGCACCATGAATCTGGTGGGCTGTGAATGGAGAAAATAACTGATTTACCTCATTCTCTTGGTATGACCCAAACCTCTACATGCCATTATGTTATCCTGTCCAGAGTCTCTGGCAGGATTCTCCACTCTTATTGGCTAGAAAAGTGGAGACAAAGTCAAAGTCAAAGACTTTGCAGCTCAGTGTTTGTTTTAACAGATCCATGCTATACCATGATATTGACTCAGTTAATGTGGGGACAGCATACATGGGGAAAAGCAGCACATGGTAGTTAAGAGAGTTGTTTTAAACCAGTTAATAGATTAGTTGCTAGGAGACCATGAGACCATGAGGTTTGTGACCATGAGGGTTTGATCTAGATCAAATTAAGACTGTTGGTCGAGGCACGTTTAATTTATGGTTATTTAATCCCATTCCACTTTAGTAAGGGTTAAAAGGCTGTGCCTGTATGGATTATCCCCTGCAGCATGTGACTATCTCTCTGAAGAGAAGATTAGAGGGATACATACTGTGAGGTTCAATGCACACAATGTAATACAGTGTAATGTTTCCTTTTGTATTCTATTTCCATTTAGATTCTTGTGCAGCTTTTGTATTTATTGGTGCTCAACTTAGAATTGTCTGCACTCTGTTACTTAGAGGTATAAAGAGATAAAATATAACTTGTATTATGGCTTGGAACACATATAATAATGTAATTACCTGTTACTGCAGTTAAATGCTGTGGTAGGTGGAAACACAAGTCATCCTAGCAACATAATAAATAGTCATTTTCCCAGATGGTGCAATCCCTTTGATTCAGGTCTTCTTTGATTTAGAGCTGTCAAGGAGACAATCTCTTTATTTTCCTTCTGCGTGTAATAAAATGTCTTGCTCCTAACTTTCTGGGGCAGCACAAAAGGTAAGAGTGTGACCTCTTGCTGACCTCTAGTAAATAGTTTATCCCTTTTATCTGTCACTTTAGAATGCAGAAGTACACTGAGCCTCCAAACATGAACTGAACTCAGACTCAGAAACTGCAGAATTTAATATTAAGTACATACCATTTTGATCTCCTGCAGTTCTTGACCAAAGACGCTTCACGTCGACTGGGCTGTAGAGAGAGGGATGGAGGGGAGGAGGCGATCACTGCTCACCCCTTCTTCAAAGACTTGGACTGGGAGAAGCTGAGAAACCGCGAGTTGGATCCCCCCTTTAAACCTCGAATAGTAAGCCAAGCCAGCCAGCACAATCATACCTCCTTACTTTCATCACCAGCATTACTATTTTCACTTACAGTTGTGCTAGGCCATGACTTCTTTAAGCTCTAATGGTGACATTGATATGCTGTATTCAGCTGACTGGATGGAAATAGTTCACTGTTTTATTTATAACCCCTGCCCTGTTTGCTATGTGCTGTGCAGAAATCTTCAGAGGACGTGAACAATTTTGATCCCGATTTCACCCAGGAAGAGCCCACACTCACCCCCATAGAAGAGGCACTGATCCCACTGAACCAAGATGACTTCAAAGACTTCTCATACACAGCTCCTGATCATCTGCATGTTTAACACATATGTGTATAGTGCTTATTTATATTTAGGGTCATATATGAACAATCTTTAAACATGCTAAAACATTGAGTCCAACAAACATTGAAAGTGTTTATTGGAATCTGACAATGTGAGTTTGTGCACAGGTTGATTCACTGCTCTTCAAACACATCAGAACACACAGACCATATTTTATTTTTTATCCTAACTCTGTCCTGGAATCCTCCTGGAGTGCACATTTTAGTGCTGTGATTCTCAGTCCTATTCTGTTAGATTCCTATAGATTAAATCTGTTAATTATAAACCCCATAATCACCCGAGTCTATTTTGTTAATGCTTAGGAAAAACACAAATAATATTCAGTGCAGAGTTCCCATGAGTAGGATTAAGAAAGGCTGGTTTAGCATTTTTCTTGTTGGAACAAGCCTGACTTAACTCTCAGAGGACTAACTGACGAGTTTATCGTCATAATGTGCTCTAATAGAAGAGAAAACACGCCATTAATCCTGGACTGTTGCTTGGAAACAGACTAAGCACAAAGACATTGCTCTCTACAATTCAATGTAATGACTATGAATCCTCTATATGTGCACTTGTGTGGGTGTTTTCATGCTTATGTTGCATGTTTGTTCAACTATCATGCATTGTGAGTCTGGGCTTAAGGTAGATTTAACTTATATACGACGCTTCATGAAAAAATAGGTATCTTGTTTCTTCATGTTCATAAATGTCTTAGTACATTTAGTGCATTTACACTGAACTGTGCACTTGCTGTAAACACCAGAATGGGTACACTTCCTTAGTTTGGTCATGATAGCACTGTATATGTCAACTGGAAAAAAGTACTTCATGAAGACTGCTATTATAACTTGACTGACAAACTTGGATATTTTATGTATACTGATTTGTTTAGCCTTATCAATTGCTCTTATTGTAAACAGACCAAATAAATCATATTGCCTTTTTTATATTACTTACATTCCAGTTTTTATTAACTGACCACTACTTAATGGTGGTTGAAAACTGTGTCCTGAAGAAGTCATATTTGGAGCAAATAACACTTGCTCTTAAGAGAAGCGCTGACAATAGTTCCAGCAGCATGGCAAATCACAGGTTTATATTGATGCGCTCATTCTAGTACCATTTCTGTAGTAACAGCTCATTCACAGGGTCTTGTAATAAACATATTAAAAAAAACATGCTGCTATTTAACAAAGAAAAAGTGTAATTGTTGATATGTTGAAGCTTACTGAAAGGATACTTTTATTTAACATTTTCGGAAGGAGTCTCGGGTGTCGGCACATTGTAACAGCATGCCACTGAAAAGTCTTCAGGATGGATGACTTTGCACTTTCCAGTTTTTCAGTAGCATGATAAGCTGCGTTTTTAGCATGACTGTACCTACTATAAGTGATAACAGGAACTAACTTGTCTCGCAGATGTTCCACAACATTAAATATAATTATAAGTGGTTAAAAAGTACGATGTATCATTCATTAATAAATTAAACAATGGCATTGTTGGAAAATTACTGTAGTATCAGAGCCATACTAATCTGACAGCGAGAGGCATAATTTTTAGGGACAGTAATAAAAGTTTTGGTTTTCAGCTCAAGATGCTGGTAGAACTTGAATCCTGTGGTGACAAATAAAACAATGAGCAAAGTGAGCCAATCTAAATTTAAGACTATTTTATTCACAGATTCTTGTTAAAAGCATTGGTGAACTATTTCCTTTCAGTGTTTAAATGTCTTGCATTATTATTTCCTGTGTATTTTAGGTACAGGATACAGTATCGGTACTTTCTAGGTAACCTATTGATCAGTTATTACTTATTTCAATTGTATCAGGATAATATACGTTATATGTAGGGACAAAATGATGATTCATTAATTACTTTACTTCAAGTCCTTAAATGATGACTGGCAAGCATTGGGGAAGGCATTGTACATTGGAAATCCTGGAATTTTAAGCAGCAGACACGTGATATTTACATATTATTATTATTATTATTATTATTATTATTATTGTTGTTGTTGTTTCAGCAGTTGCAGTGTCAGAGCACTCTCAACATCCCCACTTCCCATGTCCTTGAGGTTTGGTGTCTAATATCTGGTAGGAAGCAGGACTTCTTGCTTCCTACCACCTACAACCCTAAATTTAAACACTTTTCTGTAACACTGAGATGGAACAGCCTAGTGTTAGAGCTGCAAACAGCAAAGTGTCATATCTCGATGAAGGGTGTTAGACACTTAGACCTCTAGATCAAAGATTATTATTGTGACACAGTGCTTATTTGCATAATTCACGCAGTCGCTTTCTAAAGAATTTCACACATATTTGTTGGTACTAGTTGGTTTTGGAGAAAGTATTCAAACTCTCATCCTTGTTTACTCTTACACTGAATAATATTTGTGAGACAGTCAGGTAGGGTTGGGTAATATGATTGGGAAAAACTATGATACCTAAATCATTGGAGCATTTTATTTCACAGTAGTCATATGGGTGAAAAGCAACACCTGGTGGTGCGTAGGAATTGATTTTACTTCATTTTTATGCATGGGGAAGCTGGTCTACTCCTGGGGCTCAGCCAAGAAATAGTCTTGTGCTGCTAATGAAAGAAAGTTTAGCCATGCGTTCAGTTGGGCTGACGTTTTCCACAGCAAGCAGTGTGACTGCCAAAAACTGCCCCAATCTGGTTGAATGGTGTCTGTGTGAGTCAGTGCACTGAGTCACTGGCTTGCCGAGAAGTTCACTGGGTTCTTTACAGAAGTAGGCTTATGGAATTTTCTAGCAATTTGAGTTAAAAAAACATGAAGCAGGTTTCACATGTGCACACATTTTTGAATGAAGACAGTCTGTTGAAGAACATCAGTCTTTTGTGTAGCTTTACTACTTTATGTAACACTGAGATATTCATAGCTCAAATGCTGGTTATTCTATCCCGTGCTGATTTCTATTTATAACTTAGATGTCTGGCCTTCTGCCTGTAATGGCACCCGGTACTGTTGACAGTATCCAACAAAAGGGCAGTGTGTGTAAAGCCACGTTCCTGGCAAACTGCATATGTCCTTCACCATATAGTGACTAGTAGTGTATATATTATATGGATATTTTTACCTGGTGAAAATGAAGCTTTATCTTTAAAGTAAATCTGATTGTTGTTTTATTTTTTCGTCATGCGATAGTCTTTGTTCCTTGCTTTGCCTGTTGGGATGTCTACTGCACCTAGCCTATATTTTATGGCAACTATGAAACTATTCACTATAGCAATACATATAGTCAGCTTCCTTAGAAATTATCAGTGATGATTTACATACATCATAAGGTCATCATCCAACATTATATATATACACATATCATACTGGATGGTAACCTTATGATGTACAAATCATCACTGATAACTTCTAAGGAAGCTGACTGTATGTATTGCCACAGTGAATCCGTTGGGTAATCTGATTAGTAGCACTAGCTACCAGATAATTAGTAATAAGCGCAAGACAGGGAGTGTTTTTAAAGACAAACAAAGCCATGATCTGATCTGTGAAAGGGTTGAACTTCCACAGACTTCCATTTACCTATGACCATGTGAACAGTGGTATGGGTGTTACCATGCTCTATCTAATATGAAAATGAATTCCCTATTAGTTCCTGTGCACGTGTGTTTGTCATTCGTCATGATGTAATAAAGGCGAGGTGAGGTCGCTGATGTAAATTAATTTATGGACACTAAACCAAGAGCAAATGCAATGACTCATAAGGACTATGGCTGTGAAGATGGGTTTACATATGCAACGAAATAGTGATTATAACACAAGGATGAATGCATTTAATGTGCATCAGTGCCTGAATCTCATTGTACATTTCTTGACAAGCAAATTTTCTTGCACTGCAAATAGTCGTACATGCATAGGATAAATAATGAAAAGTGCTTAAAATGTTTTGGCCTACTTTTTACTGTTTTTCCAGGCTGTGCCATCTGCCACCTGCATGTAGGCTCAGATCTCCTTCTCCTGCTCTTGCCATGGGCATGTTTTGGGTAAAACCTTGTACTTTCATTTACCATGCTTAGATAGTTTCATATGGATTTGCAGTTGTGCATTTTTATTCATTTCCATCATATCAATTCCCTGATACAGTGGTACCATGGTATTTCATTTTCAGTTACAGAATTATTGAATATTCCACAATATTCCTAGGAATATCAGTGATGTAAAGTTTGCGTTTATTCAAAGAGTATGGCATGATAAGAGTAAAGGCATGATGAATTGACAGTGTAGAATGGGTTTTCTCTAGTCATTTCTTATGTGTATTGTCCATTGTGAGTTATTCCACTTACATGAATGCTAGGAAAAAAACATGTCTAAAATAGTGTATTAGTTCTAGAGCAAAATATTTTGTCTTATGAATGTCACTGGAATAAGTGAAGGTCATTGGTAATTTCCTAGCACTATCTAATAACACTGCTGACAGATGGATCAAATGTGTGACCTTTGTAAACAAATCTGTTCACAGAAATCCCTTTATCCTTGTCTCTGACAGGTCAGTCAACCTTAGTGAGTGATGTGCAGTATGTGTACTTGAAAAGCAGTGCCATTTCTGAGGATGGCATTACACAGGTGGGGGCGTGTTAGAAATGAAGGACATGGATTTGGATTGGAGCAGCAACATTTGTCAAGTCAGCTTGGCAGGCATGGGCATACTTGACAGCCTTTGCTGATAGATGACTTAAATGTAGATTGTGAAGGTTAACTGTGATATCCATAACTACACTTTGTTGATAGTTTATTAGGTACACCTCACCTACCGTGTCAGATCAGTGGTAGCTCAGTGGTTAAGATGTTGGACTACTGAGTTCAAACCCCAGCACCGCCAAACTGTCACTGCTGGGCGTTTGAGAAAGGCCCTTAACCCTCAACTGCTCAGTTGTATAAATGAGATAAATGTAGGTCACTTTGGATAAGGGCGTCTACCAAATGCCATAAATCTAAATGTAAATGTAAATGTGTCACTCAGAGTTTAGGGCTTTGGATTACTGATCAGAAAGTTGTGAGTTTGAATCCTGGTACTGCCAAGCTTCCACTGTTGGGTCCTTGAGTAAGGCCCTTAACTCTCATCTGCTCAGCTCAACTGTAAGATACTTTGGATATACTGTAAGTGCCTGCTAAATGAAAAAAAAAAAAAAAAGTATTAAACCCCAATAAAGGTTTGTTCACTGTATGCAGCTTTTGATGGTGAAAGAGACTATGGAGATTTCAGATCAGTTTCACTGGGGTGGGAGAGGGGCAGTGGTGGCTCAGTGGTTAAGATTTTAAGCAACTGTTGGTTGCTTAAGCAAGGTCCTTAACCTTCAATTGCACAGTTGTATCCTGTCTATGTTGTAAAAGCATTACACTGCAAAAAATGACATAGCAAGTGGAAATTCCTTGAATACATTAAAAAAATATCTAGAATTATCTATTATAGGATTACAATTAAAAATATATGATTATTAAACCTATTTCTAGACCTTTTTTTAAAAATTAAATTCAGTCATTAAATAGTCTTTTTCTATTGGCAGATAATTTTGATAATGTAAAGCATTTATTTCTAGAAAGCCGCAAATTTATGTGTGTGTGTGTGTGTAATTGCTATCCCCACACTGATTTTTGATGAGGTACTGTCTGTAGCCCATCTGTTGCTATGCACTCTTTATCAGGTGCCCTGTACTTCATCCATCAGTGTGAAGGGACCACCAGAGGATCACCACTGAGCTGTATATGAGCACTCACACTCCATGCCACATTCATGTCAATGTCACTCCTGCGCTTAGAGACTGTGGTGACATGTCTTTTATCCATTTTAAATTTGTTCATTTTGTTTCCATCTTTAGCCTACACTATGGAGCCTATGCAAAGAGCTGCAGTTAAGAGGTTTTAGTGACGTTTCCTGTCTCCATGCCAGAGAAGCATGTGATTGCGCGCTCCCGATTCATGAACGCGCACCGTAGAGTGTAGTTGTAAGTACATTGCGTCGCTTCGCTGTAACTCAGTTCCGAAGATAACCGACTGCTGGAGTACAAATGTTTTGACCTTCAGGCTTTTAGAGGGTCGACCTCCCTCTTCAATTCGACTGATCAGAATATCGGATAAGAGACTGTTTCTGCCGTGTTTCCTCTGTGTTTTTTGGGGGAAACCTTGAGTCATATCTTGTAAAGACAGCTGGACACGTCCTTCGTTCTGTCGGCTTTGGGAGCCAGCTAGCTTAGCCACTTGTTTTGTTGCGGCGGTGGTTTGGGGTAAAACCTTACACATTGAGAGGTTTCACCCAGGAATGGATACTGGAGTTGTCCCCGAAAAGAAAAGGTAGAGTGACCGGTTTTCCGCTTGTGTTACACTTCAGTGGGTTAAATGCGGTGCGGTGTGATGCGTGTAAGCCTGCGGTGCTGCTGTTAGCAGTGATGCTTCAGGCTAACTCTAAGTTAGCAAACAACATTTCTTTTAGCCGGGTCGCCATTTTGTGTTGAAGGTCTGTCTAAAGCATTTGCATCACAGTAAGTTAGCACACAAGACAGGCAGTGCTTTGAGACAGTCTGGTAAAATGCTTTATTTTTGAGTGAAATAAACTGTTTGTTTTTTTGTATTTTTTTTTTAAATAAAAAAAATAATAATGTAGACAATACTGGATATACTGTATATGAACTGTAGCTCGGTGTCCATTAGCCTGTTACAGTATATGAATTTACCTATTCTTATATTATTTCTAATTAGCTAAATGTATATTACTTATATTTGCAGTCTAAGGATTTTTTATTAACATTAATGACTTTAGACGAAGATGAAGAGCAAGTTTCTTTATATTTTGTGATAGTTATCTTCACAAGGTATGTCTGCGTGGCATCCCTTGGTGTGAAGTCTGTACAGTAATCTTAGCCTGTTAATAATAGCCAGCTGCTGTTCTTCTTCTTATTATTATTTTTAATACAATAATAATAATAATAATAATAATAATAATAATGACAGTAATAATAACAATAATAATAATAATAATAATAATAATCATCATCTGTTACTGACTCTGGAAGTTTGAGTGAATGTTAAATGACTTTAGTAAATGTGTAATACCTGTTTATTTTCTGAAAGAGTGATTTTATTCTGAAATGATCATTTATCTCATATTTTATGTGCCATATGCATATCTGACATGTGTTTGGTTTTCACTCGTATCTTACTCAGCATAGGCATTGACGTCAATGCAATTTCCTGCTTAGTCTTGTGGCAAGACTTTTTCCTCATGACTACCAGGAAAAGGTGTAACTTGTCTGTTACACTTCCTATTTAGTTTCCTCTATTTGGGTGTTTTTTTGTTGTTGTTTTTTTTTTTTTATGTGTGTCTAAGGTCAAGGCCAACAGTAAAAGTTGTAGTACCGCATTGATCCCATTTAGGAATTTTTTTGTACACATACACGAGCACATTACACGCACTCCCTACTGAAGTTTTTAGGCATTGCATCACATGAGTTCTCTTATTGTTAGGATTAGTGTCGCCACACTGTATTGGGTGTGATGCCTTTTTTTAATGGTGTGGTCTCATTGACTACTAGGTGATTAACATAAATACAACTAAGCTCCTAAGCCACTTAACAGCCTCTTGTTAAGTTTTCAACACTTTGAGGTTGGTGTCCACTACTGATGGATAATCCTGCCACTGTTTGCCTACCATGCGTTCTTGTGTTTTTTTTTTTCTTCCCCCTAATAGGTTATGTGAAAGTCACTTTGTCCCATGGGATTAAGCATTCACTTTGTAAATAAGAAAGATGTCTGTGTAATTTTAACAGACGTGTTATTTTTCTGTTTACTACCGTACAAAGCAGTGATGGGCATTGCAAGAAATATTTGTAGTCTAGTAACTGGATGAGTTAAAAGCAATATTTAAAGTACAAGTTTGAATGCCATCTATACTATACTGTATTGGACCCATTTTCTACACCCAGTGTCTCAAGAGACAAATTACAATTTTATTAGCTGGCCTACCGAGCATGAGAAAGCTTCAGTGTGCTTTCTCCCAGTCCAGTGATTGGGTTGCCCAGAGTAAAATGTGGTAATTAACTTAATGTAATAATATATAGCGAGGTGGTTAGCTAGTTAAATGCGTTAATACATACTAAGCGAAGCAAATTAAGACGGCAGCGTGTAGCCATATCATTATCTCCTTTTCTATGTGTCTGATGCTGCACATTGTGTTTGTGCTAATGACAAAAAGCCAAGAACTTGTTGGTCAATATTTTGCTATGAGCCGTGATGTTCTCTTCTTGTGCCACACTTAAAAGATAATAATTGAGTCTGGCATCTTTATTTTCCTTCTGTGTGTGAATGGAAGATGACTCTGTACAGTACTAGCAGGAGGGTTATATGACGGGTTTATGCTGCGGTTTAAGCATCGTGGGTTCAAATCCTGACAATGCTGAAGCCACCCATGGCCGTGAGTCCAAGAGAGCAAATGTATGCATAAGACGGTAGATAGCATTTTCCTGAGTTTGTTATGCAGTTGGCTGGCTTCATGTGTCTTGTAGAAAGCATGTGTTCCTCACCCTCTGTTATTGATAACGGACAGGTGGATGGGACTTGGCCAAGACCAAGTTAGCCCTTGACTGATGTGTGTAGTGCAGCAGGCGGGTTATACAGTATTAAGGTGTGTCGCCCCACCACAAAGCACATAGGGAGTAGGGATTTTTCTTTTTTTTTTTTCTGGTTGTTGAATCTTCTTTGTCCTCCAGGCAAGGAGCCTGGACATTAAATTTGGTTGTCTCTGGCACCCAGTTAGTGGCTTTGTCCTAAAGTTTAGATTTGAGGTAGCTGACTAGTAGAACATGAGATCTTATATATTCCAATGTAGATTTTAGCAATTGATCAGTGAAACATTATTCTGACAGCCAGAGCCAACGGCTAGAACTGATTTCTCCGTTTACTGTCAAAAGGCAGCAGTGGAGGAAACGCTCTTGTAAGGTTGTGGCAGGCAAGCATAAAACATTGTATGCTAAATGAGTCTATTTTAGAGGAAACAGTTTAAGTTTTATTTTCTTGTTCCGCTTTTTCAAGGTGTGTTGAGGAGCTGTATGAAGTAGACAAATGTATTCAAATTGTAATATTAAATATATAAAATATTTATTTTGTGCCAGACCAAAGAAAATAGATTAGCACATTTTGTGTTTAAAATGACTGTGTTTAACTGAATCTATACCACTGGTAAGAGTTATGGTTCTCTTTCACTCCATGTTGCTAAACTAATGGGTTCTGAGTCACTGTTTAGATTCATGTTGTGGTACCAATACCACCAAAGGGCATAAAAACACTCAGTTGTTTTTAGGTGTAACTGTTAATTTGTTTAGGAGAACATCGTACCTGTATGCAACGCCTTTACAAATATAAACAGCATGCATAACATACACATTACATCGAAAGTGTTGTGCCAGAGTGAAAGCTGCAAAAAATAGAGAACTACTTTTCTAGGGCTGAAACCTTTCCTCAGTGTAATGGGGTAATTTGAAAACATGAAGACGTATATGATTGATCTATACAGCACAGTTCACTGTTAATAATTACCGGCACATAAAGAGCTGACACTTTGGCAATTTGACTGCACTTAAGTACAGTGACAGAGCATGAAATGACCCTAGAGAGACACTAGAGAGTAGTTTGGAATCATTTCTAATTCAGAAATAAATCATAAAAATATTGTATACTGCAATATTGTATACAGCACAATGTCTGGGTTTCAGCACCTAAGCAGAAAACAATCCCACTACACAAGTAGACTACCAGCAATTTAGCTAGCTAATTAAAACAGTGCAATGGCTTGCAGGAGTTACGAAATATTTTATGTTTATGTCTATTCCTGATCATCTCACCACTAGTTTCACAAGCGAGCTACATGTTTGGGAAAACAGTTTAATTATAAGTAGAAATGTAAAAATATTTAGTTAAAAAAAAACTGCTCTCATGCCATTTTATTAAGTTTAAAACAAAGTGTTCTGCCAGTGTATTAATATGTTTTTGATGTAATAATATCTGTTCATTTACAAAATATCTGTTTTCCAGTGGGCATACTTATCAAAGTTTAATGGCAGTATGGCAACTGTTTTACTTTAGTGTTTTAAATCAATATCTCATATTAACATTGAACAATATGGAGTTTATAACTCCAATCTGTTGTGATAGCTTTAAAAAGTATAGTCTGTAATATACAATGTTTGTTAATTTTAGTACCATCTTAGTAAGGAAACGTGAATTTAGACTAAAGATTCACTTTTTTAAATACCCTCCAATTTTTATGTATATTCCCTCATCTGTTAGTGAAGTTCGTAACCTAACCTTAACAGATGCTTCATGCAAATTTAATGTTTTGCAATATCCTTTGCAAATAGGCTCATTCATGTGTTTCACGTCACTTCCTTCTTGCTATTGTATCAAAGCTTTTTTTCTAATTACTATACCTTCTGTTTTTCTTCCTGGCAGTGTGTTGGCAGCCTTGATGCACTTCCTTCCCTATACTTGCAGGCTACTGACAGCCTGCTATGTCATTGTTCTAGCAAGTATGGTTTTCTAGCTCTTTGGATAAGAATAGGGCACCTTGATGAACGTTGTAAGGGGGCAAGTTTTTGTTGTTCTGCTTGTAATATGAGTAGGACAACTAACCTTGGGGAAGAACTCGGATTCATACAAAGCATCTTACTATTACAGGTTTAAAATGACGCTTTCATTCCCCTCTGCATGGGAAATTCCATCTTCTTTAATTTTTTTTCCCTCCTACTAGATATTTCTAAATGTAATTGGGGCAATATAAAGCACACGGGGGGACACTGTGGTTTCGTGGTTAGCATGTTTGCCTCGCATCTCCAGGGTTGGGGGTTGGATTCCTGCCTCCGCCCTGTGTGTGTGAAGTTTGTATGTTCTCTCCGTGCTTGAGGGGGTTTCTCCCGGGTACTCCGGATTCCTCCCCAAGTCCAAAGACATACATTGTAGGCTGATTGGCATATCTAAATTGTCTGTAATGTGTGAGTGTGTGTGTGACTGTGCCCTGCGATGGGTTGGCACCCAGTCCAGGGTGTCCCCCGCCTTGTGCCCCGAGTCCCCTGGGATAGGCTCCAGGCTCCCTGCAACCCTGTGTAGAATAAGTGGTACAGAAAATGGATGGATGGATGGCTGGATGGACAATGCACACATATAGCCATAAAAAATCATATTCATTGCTTAGACAAACCACTCGTAAAAGTGCCAGATAAACAATTTTTGTTTTATTCTACTTCACTGTTGGTGAAGCTTAGACATAATCTTAGACATTTTGACATGCTCTATCTTGTCCGCAACAAAGAGTACCATGAGCAGGATCTTTTTTTTTACAAGAAGTTGTTTACTATATATGGTAATTTTGCAAATGAGTGTGGTCATGCAAAAGGCAGAGCAGTTTTGAATGTGTGGGATTCACCACCGTCCACTGTGTCTGGCAATTTGTGTACTGTGTGTATTGACGGGTCGTTACGAACAGATTTAGAACTTATTCTATGCACACTTTGATAAATGCAACTCCTGGATCTCAGCATGTTCTGGCTCATCCTTAATGGAAGCTTATTGCCCAGAGCTGATATATAACAAGACTGAGCAGATACATACTGAAATGAATGTACCAGGGTGAGACAACGCTATCCCAGGCACCCCAGACAAGTAAATTATGTGTCTGGGTTTTCAGTTTTCTGTTCGTAGGCAAGGTGGTTGCTAATATAGCAGTCACCAGCGTGAAAAACACACTGCCTATTTACTTTTTCATTTAATATGCAAGTTTAGATATTATATACTCTACCTGGTTCGTAGTAATGAAACAGCTCTTATGCTACTCATTTTCTCATCTTGCTGCCTGTGGCACTACGCACACCAACTGATGACACAATTTGTCCTTCGAAGGAACTATGATGATTAGTCGCACTTTTGACGCACATTGACTGTCTCGTGATTCAACTCAGAAGCTAGACTGAAGACTTGACATTTCTGCTTGGAGAAAATCGTGAACAAACTAATTAATTAGGACCACCAATATTAACATAGTAAATTATTAAAACTGTTCTTTTTTTAACCTTAATTTTGTGGCTTTGTGTGTCACTTGTGTGACTGTCATGCATGGACATTTTATTGCAGTACCATTTGCATGCAGCTCACAGCGGTAATGAAGTACAATACTGGAAATAAGAGTGATACATGAAAGCAGAGCTATTTTCATAGCGCAGCTAAGGTCCCCAAGTGATGTGTTAGAAACACAGCTGTTCTTGGCTTCAGGACATCAGAAAAGATAACTATAATGTTTGAATCCCAGCTGTGCCAGAGCCATCCGTGGCCGGGAGTCCAAGAGAGCAAAATTGGAAGAGATGCTGTTTTTCTCTCCCGTGTTGGCTGGAAGTTGTCATGTGATGGTGGGTGAGAATTGTTAAATCACCAAATTATCAAATGAAGCAAATGAAGTTGGTTTTTCATGCTTTCGATACATGCGTGCAAATAAAAGTTTATTTAATTTCATTTTGTTTTAAAACACACATAGTGCAAATAGTTTCTGGAATTAAATAGGAGTACAGCTTTACCCTGTACAACATGTACTCAACTGCAACTGATGCAGAATGCAGCAGCCTGAATTCTCTTCACCAGGCCTCAATATTTCTCTGTTTTTTTCCATGGACTATTAAAGAGCAGGGAATGAAGATTTTAACTTCAGTCACAGGACAGCAGCCACCCTGTACAAACCTTGCTGTAGGTTAAGACTGTCTGAGGTTATTGTGGCTAGGAGAATACAGTTCTGTACGTGGGCAGTGAATATTTTGTGTCTTGCGAATCCAGTGTGTGCATAGCGTCTTTCCTGAATCTTCAAACATGGCCTAGTGAGCACTGTTAGGAGTAGCTCCATGGCAGAACATATGAAACTTGAAAGAAAAAAAAAACTTTGAGAGGGATGTTTTGGCTAAAAAATATTTCAAGCAAAAATGTTTCTATTTTTGAAGGTTACGTAAAGCAATGTAAAGGTTTAAAGTGTCATTATGAAAATACTACATTTCACAGATTGTTTAATTAACAAGTAACAAGTATCAAATTACGATTATAAAGATGCCACCCCTCAAACAGTGCCAGCTGCTAGTTCTGTGTTGCCAGATTGAGTGGTGTCCTGCTCCTGGATGGCTTTCATTACCAAAAAATGTACATGCTGTGGTAGTTACCATTTTGATGTGTCTACAGTGATGACTAACCATTATTACACCAGCTTGCTGCTATGTTAGCTTTAACGTCTGTGTACTTGCTGGCTAGCCTACCTTGTTAGACATGCGAAATGGTTTATAGTGTTCTTGTGTGATCTACTCATTTTCTACTCATAACCATAAAATGGCTGAATTTTGTAATGGGGTCACTTAAGGCCGCTTGGGGACGAATTCACTTGTTCTGTGGGGCACTTTTGGGCAGGTCTTGGGGGAAAAAAATTTGGTTCCTGCTTCATTCAGCCTCAGTTTCTGAAGCAGACTAAAAAGACAGGGGGCTATTTTTAAAACAGTTCCACATGGACACATGCCGAAGTTGAGCATGTGGGTGGTTGCCACAGACCATTTCCTTGTACTTTAAACTCACTTGTAATGGAAGCCAAAAGGAAGTTGTTGGGCCAGTCAGTAAAAGCTTATGCGAAATACATTTTATTTTAAACTGTTATGATGAATTCTTGAGTTAAAGGTATTTTTTAAATACATTTTACAGTGTGTTACTGTTTGGTGAAATATAAATTGTATTTTTATTTTATTTTTTACATATTGTAAAAATATTTAGTTGTTGTTATTATTATTTAAAGTACAATTCATCGCTCAGTGTGCTTTCCACTACACTGAAATCTTTTTAATGCAATTTTATATTTTATGATGTTTTTAATTAATGAAGCATAGACATAGTAGACCTATGCAGTTGTTTCCGCAAGTTGGTTAAAGTTCTGCTTTAAAGGCTCAGAGAAAACATTCATTTTCATATCTGGCTTTACTGCAGTGTATGTGAGGAACAAGATCACTGACCAGATGAATAACTTGTAAAGACTTCTCGTTTTGCTTGCGTTGTATAATGTTATTCTCTGTTTACAATGTGAACTTGGAAACTGACTGTGGCCATAACTCATCAACCTTTGGTCTTGACAAACAATCTGTTCTATGATACCGTCACTCCACCACATCTAGCCAATACCAATGACAGCTTATTTCTTATGCATTTGTGGTAGGCCAAAAAGACTGCATATACGAGGATACACAAATGGCAGAAGAAAACTGAGATGACCTTGCATTTACTTCCCATGTCTGAGTCAGGCTTAGCAGGAGTCTTGTAGGGGCAGTGCTAAAATAATTCCCTTCTTGTCTTTCCAGGGTGAGCTCGGAGCGCAGGAAGGAGAAGTCCAGGGATGCGGCCCGATGTCGCAGGGGCAAGGAGTCTGAGGTCTTCTACGAGCTCGCACACCAACTGCCCCTGCCCCACAATGTCACCTCCCACCTGGACAAGGCTTCCATCATGAGACTCGCCATCAGCTACCTGCGCATGAGAAAACTGCTGAAATCTGGTCAGTCTAAGGGCCAGTGGATGTGTACAATCATTTCAGTACTGTTACCTGCATCAAGTGAAACCTTTTCAGGGGGATTGTAGATAGTCCAAAGCTGTTAAGACTAGGGTTGCAAAATTTAAGGGATTTCCTTGGTCAATAATTGACATCAGTAATTGACAAACACAAGACAGCAGTAAACATATCTTTATAGACAATTGACTTTAAAGGAAAATGAAAATGAAATTTAAAAAATCCACAGCTGAAGTATAACTTAAGCTTAACGTGCATAGGCTAATATGGACTCGTCGCCACATCGACATCCACAATACCTTAGTAGGGGTCGACCCATTATTGGCCCAACTGATAACTGGAGCCGATATTCAGCATCTTCTCCAATTATTAAAATCGACACTTGAACTTGTTTCCTTGTCGATAAAAGCATTTTTTGTTATGTATGTGCATATCTGACACCACGATTTAAAAAAAAAAAAAAAAAAAAAAAAAAAGAAACACAGACACACTTCTGTAGTCTGGCTCAATGTCCCTCCCACAGCGTTATTGGATTGCTTGGAATGTGGATGGTGCATCGAGTACAACCAACCAACACTACTGTAGTCTGTCTCTATGTCCCGTCCTGCAGCGCTGTACGGTGTTTGTGAGAAACGTGGGAATGAAACAGCGCCTGCATTCACTTCCACAGTGAGAGGAAAGGTAAGAACATGTTGAGGTTGAACAACGCAGTTGGCAAAAAGTACAGTGCACTCGGTCATATAATTTCACTCACTCACACACACATCTTGAGATGACTACTGTCATTAGTATACTTTTCGCACAGTTTTTTTCAAAGCACTTTATTTTTTATAATGTTCTAGCATTAAACATTATGTTCATATAATGTTAGTTGTGAGTAAGAGTTGCATTCTTGAAAATTTTCACACTACAAACATCAAGTTTATGGTAAATGAATATCGGCCCCAAATATCGGTCATCTGATTACTGATGACATCTGATCCTTGATTACTAATAATCAGTACCTGTATCGGCCCTGGAAAAAAAAACATATTGGTCGACCCCTATACATTAGGATGAAAAGTCACAAGGAGCTACTAGTCCACACAGCTACTAGTTTTTATTTGAAAAAAATTCTATGCATGTCATCATGTTGCAGTGTTGCAGGTAAGCGCAAGTGCTGTTACACTACCATTGTCAACCATTTTTGGCAGAAGATTAATTATTAACATCACTAGTTAAGACATTTATGTTGCAAAGGTGTTAAGTGGCGTAACAAATTAACTTAAATCATAGTGTTGCATCATGGCACTTGCAATTGGTATATCAGTCAAAGGCTATCAGCATTACTGAGATATGATCAAAATGTGGGTAGTGGGTTCAGACAGCCTCTGTTTGCTGGGTACATGTTTACAGATGTCAGTAATATTTTCTACATTTCTTATCTAACATTTCCGTGAAAGTAAGCAGAAGAAGAACTAATACTAGCAGTAGCTATAGAAAGTTTCAATATGATGCATCTTTAAGCAGTATAACAGCTGTCTGCTAGTAATCGTGTTGTAGGAAATTTAATAATTCAAATGCAAAAAGAATGCGGTTGATGCTAAATGATAAAAGTAGTCAGACTGAACTGTCTTTTTTGTGTTTAGATGAAGCAAAGGAAGAGTCTGAGCTGGAGAGCCAGCTCAACAGTTTCTACCTGAAAGCCTTGGAGGGCTTCCTAATGGTGCTGTCTGAGGATGGAGACATGGTCTATCTCTCTGAAAATGTCTGCAAATGCATGGGCCTCACACAGGTAGATATTTACCCAAAAACCCTGTAGCTTTTATGTTCTCAGATTGTCTGTAATGCTGTTTGTTCATCTCCTTGTCTCTCAGTTTGATTTGACTGGCCACAGCATTTTTGACTTTGCACATCCCTGTGATCACGAGGAAGTAAGGGAAATGCTGGTGCACAGAACTGGTGAGCCACTCACTTCACCTCATATAATTGTCATTACATGGTAGCCAATTAAAGGGGTTACTTTTGGTATTAATTAATTTCTTTTAAGTAGAGTTTAGCTAATGACCTTGTGTAACTTGCTTATTGTGTAGGGTCCAAGAAAACCAAGGAGCAAAACACAGAGCGAAGCTTCTTCCTGCGGATGAAGTGCACACTCACTAGTAGAGGACGCACTGTCAACATCAAGTCCGCCACTTGGAAAGTAAGTCTCTGTGTTCATTACTAATTACACCATACTTTCCTAAGCTCAGATGTACACATGGTACATAGAGTGTAACCATGGAAACATTGTGAGTCAGGTACAGAGTAAGTCACCTTAATCTTGTGGTCAAAATTTCAGTGTGTATCTGAAATTACATCTTAGCTAGGACAGGCACACATCAGCAAGAAAAGGGAGACTTTTTCTCACTAGCACAGCGTATTATTTTCATTTGGCTCACCTAGCAGAATAGTACATCTTGTGAGATTTTCAACTATTGTCTTGTTAGTCCTTGAGGCAATTTTACTTTTGGTGAAAATGTAAAATAATGATCCTTGCTCATTCTTGCTGATACTGATTTGTTTTGTCTTTCAGGTTCTTCACTGCACAGGACATGTGCGTGTTCAGGAGCACAGTGACAATTCTGGGGACGGTGGATTTAAAGAGCCCTCCATTACTTATCTGGTTTTGATCTGTGAGCCTATCCCTCACCCCTCCAACATTGAGGTGCCTCTGGATAGCAAAACCTTCCTAAGCCGCCATACTCTGGACATGAAGTTCTCATACTGTGATGAGAGGTGAAGAGAGTTAATTTTTTTAAACAAATACAATTGTACTTTAGAGCCATGTTTTCTGTTGTCCTGTCATGAATTTTTTTTGTTCTTGTGGGGAAACCTTGGGTTTATCACCACCTAGTGGTGTTTTTAAATAATTATATCCTTACGATGGTGAAAGACATTTTAACATTCTGGCACATGCAAACTGGGAAGCCTCACTGGAATTAATAATCTCTGTATTATATAATCTATAATATTATTTTCTATAATATCTTGACCAATGACTTGGAAAAAACTGTTTCGTTTTACTGTACAGTTGTATATGGCTAGAATGACGATAATGCTCTGTACTCTCTGAATGTACCAGGAATTAATTGCTATCTCTCTTGGGCCTATATATGAGTAATCTTATTCTTTGTCTATCAGAATCACAGAGCTGATGGGACATGAACCAGATGACCTGTTAAATAGGTCTGTGTATGAATACTACCATGCCCTGGACTCTGATCACCTCAACAAGACACATCATAATTGTAAGTTTCCTTAGGTCATTTATATGCTACTTAGTGATGAAGACACTTCTTGTTCTCTTGTAATCATAATGCTGACACCCACATGAAAGAAACTGCAGTGATCAATGTTTTTTACATGCTAATTGCACACTAAACTACCAAAAGTATAAGAAAGGATAAGAAATTATTTCGTGCCAAGAGAATTCGCCTGACTAGATTTTCCTTCTCCATATTCAGTGTTTGCAAAGGGCCAGGCAACCACAGGCCAATATCGAATGCTGGCCAAGAAAGCAGGCTATGTATGGGTTGAAACTCAAGCCACAGTCATTTACAACCCCAAGAACTCCCAGCCACAGTGCATTGTGTGTGTCAACTATGTTCTCAGGTAAGACATAATTTCACTTTATCTGTAAAAGGACCAGTGCCTAAGGTTGCATTTTTGCTCACTCTATTAAATGTATTGCAGTGAAATGTAATCTTTGTGATGCCACTGATATGTCTTACAGTGGTATTGTGGAGGAGGACATGGTTCTTTCTCTGCAACAGAATGTGCCTGAGGAGACTGTGGAGAAGGAGGAGGAGCTGCAAGTAGAGCACGAGGACAGTTCAGTTATGGACATGATGAAGCTCTTCAAGAAGGACCAGCTGACCTGCTCTGTGGAGAGCCCCACGAGCCTGTACGACAAGCTAAAGGATGAGCCAGAAGCCCTCACTGTTCTGGCTCCAGCTGCAGGGGACACCATTATTTCCCTTGATTTCGACAGCCCAGGTTAATACGCCCCTTCTGCACAGTATATGTATGTTATATGGCCAAAGGTTTGTTGACAGCTGACCGTCACACCCATTTGTTGTTTTTTCCCAACTGTTGCCACACATTTGGAAGCACACAATTGTATAGAATGTTTTTTTATACTGTAGCATTAAGATTTTCCTTCACTGGAACTAAGAGGCCCAAACATGCTTTGTGACCTTGTGCACAAAGCGAAGTCCATGAAGACATGGTTTGCAAAGGTTGGAGTGGAAGAACTCGAGAGTCCTGCACAGGTCCCTGACCCCAACTCCATTAAACACTTTCAGGATGAACTAGAACACTGTGATTTGAATCTAGTGGAAATCCTTCTCAGGAGAGAGGAGGTTATTATAACAGCAAAGGGGGACTAAATCTGGAATGGGATGTTCAAAAAGCATGTATGGGTGTGATGTTCAGGTGTCCATAAACTTTTGGCCATTTAGTGTATGTTCAACATTTGACAATATGTCAGTGGTTGTAGAGTTGATGACTTAAGTGATTTTAATAGTCATCTGGTATGATGAACCAAAATCTCTCCCTAAAATGATTTGTTTCAGTTAAGCTTTAAAGCATGAGCCGAAGTTACACTATACACCATCAAGAAAATTACAGCAAAACCTCTGATAACATTTTTCAGACTCTGAGATGCAGCTGCTGAAGGAGGTGCCCCTCTACAATGATGTCATGCTGCCTTCCACCAGTGAGAAACTCCCTTTGCCCCTGTCACCACTGGCTCCCAGCGATCCATCTCCAGCTTTGGCTAAAATGGAGCCTGGAGGAGGGGACTTTTCATTCTCTTCCACATCACACCGCACCCCAGACACTGCCAGTACTCCTTCCAGCTCCGCCAGTTCCTCAGAGGTAGACACTTCATATGATGACTAATGTTTTCACAGGCCTACTTGTACAGAATTTTACTTTTCAATTCTCAGTTATTGGTGTTGATAGTTATGCCAATATGATTGAAAAAGAGTTTGACATGATGCTGAAATTGTTTTCCTGCTCTCTCCCTGCAGCCCAGCAGTCCAGCAGATTACTTCCATGTGGATTCAGATATTGGCTCCGAATTTAAACTGGATTTGGTTGAGAAAATGTTTGCTACTGACACAGAGGCCAACACCCAATTTAACACACATGTAAGACTGACAGACATTTTCCAGTTGCCGCTGTACATGCAACACTTAATTCTGCTTTCTCTGAATAAGCTGCACATTCTAAAGTGTCTCATTTTCTGCCTTCAAGGAAATGGGTGATCTTGACCTCGAAATGCTCGCCCCATATATTCCAATGGATGATGACTTCCAGCTGCATATCCCCTCCTCTCTGGACCCACTCCCTTCTAGTCCTCAGACTGGTTCTGACATTAACTCCCTCTTCCAGCAGTCACCTACTCGTCCATCTTCAACATCCAGTTCCAACGGCTCTATAAAACCAGAGCCATCATCCCGTGTCCCCTCCCCCCTCCACCTTCTGCAGGAGGTGAGCAGCATCTTTGCTGCACCCGTCAGTGAGCCCTCCCAAGCCCTTGACAACACCCCAAAGACGGGCATCTCGTTGGCCAAGAGGTCAGTGTTGTTAGTGTTAATCTTGGTGATGAAAACTAATGTTCAGGAACAGCCTCTTTTTCCCTGATGAACTTGTACCTTGTACTCATAATATAGAACAAAATATTTTACAAATAAAAATGTCAGAACTGGTTGATTGGACAAGGGTGGAACTATTTAAACTGCAAGATCTGCCTTTTCTGAGCTGTGTATTTATGCTAACACCTTTAGAGTACAATCAATTACTCAAAAGTTACTTTTTGATAAAATGCATAACAAAACTTAGGAAATACTGTATTTGTGGTTTGGGACCGCTTGAAGAGCATATTGGCGAAATTTGAGGAGAAAATAAAAATAAAACATTAGGTTTTCAGTTAGAAAAACTGTTTCACTTTAGTTGACTAAAATACATAAACACTGCTGCTTGTCTGAACTGTATTTAAAATCTTAACCCATGCCAAAATCATGCTCCAGCAAATACAAAACAAGTGAAATGTTCAGACATTTTGACGTTTATCAGAGACAGTTATGTTTGTGTAGCAGGATGTTAGAAGATACTATATTCATATTATTGTTCATTATATTCATTAACAATAATAAAGCAACTCTTGCTTTCCAGAATGCAAGTGGAAGACCAGGAGCTTTCTACAAAGCTGTTAAGTGTTCAGAATGCCCAGCGGAAGAGGAAACTGGAGATTACCTCCCTGTCTCAGGCTGTCGGGCTGGTGAGTCTACAGCTCTGTTATTCTTTTTTTTTTTTTTTTAAATAGCATTTTATTATCAGACACATTTCATAACAGCCTTGTTATGAAAGTTTCTATTGTAAAGGATGTGAAAGTCTGAAAATGATGAAAATGTCTTTGTTGGCTTCTGAAAATAATGTACTTCTCCATTTTTCAGTAGTGTTAATCGTTACTTATAATATTCTTGTTTGTTTGACTAGTACAACTATTTTAAAAATAGTAATCCTTAACTGTATGCTTTTTTTAATGCTTATAGCTGTAATTAAAGCTAAAACAGTGGTAAACATTTAGTCATCAAACTTTGCTAGATAGTACTAAAATAAAATCTTAAGTCTACATTTGCAAATACACTAAATGTGCCCTTTATTCCAGGATGCTTTGTTCCAATCTATGGATGAAGCTGTTGAGCCTGGAAAGAGGGCCAAGGTGCTGGAGGTTAAAGGTTCAGGCCTGCTTGGTGGGAACAAAACCATTCTGATACTACCGTCTGGTAAGTGACAAGAACCACAAAGTGATCCTCTGTTACTGCCCTCAACAACAAAAGCTCTATCACTCATACTGAAAGATTAATAGGCATTCTTATGTTATGTCCTGCTTTGCCTTTTATTTGTTGTTTTAAAAAGTAATGGCTTTTTTGTTTTTCTCTGAAGATATGGCCAGTCGTTTGCTGTGCAGCTCATTTGAGAGCAGTGGAGGGTTACCACAACTGACACGCTACGACTGCGAGGTCAACGCTCCTATTCAGGACCGTCACTCCCTGCTGCAGGGCGAGGAGCTGCTGCGTGCTCTGGACCAAGTTAACTGAGTCTAGCTTGCTTAGCAATTCCGGACACTGTATCCCTTTGTATCCCACTGTATGCCCTTACTCTACCCCACATTACCTTCCAAAGTAGAACCATTGCCCCACTTGTTCACGGTCTGCTGACTGTCCCTACATATTCCATCGCTCTCTGTTGGGCGTCCCTCATACCAGTGGCCTGGAGGCCAAATCCTTAATGATTATTAGAGGCATATATTCTCTTGCTAATCAAGGCAAAGGAGTGTAGCCTCCACTATGACCAAGAGCAAAGTCGAGAGCCTTAATGCTAAACGCACACTTCCCTAAACACAGATATTCACTTCTCCCTTCTCTGTGTCCCTTCTGTTTTTGTCTACCCATTTCCCAAGCATTTTGTATTGTAGCTAAAGTCGCACAATAAACTATTTTCGTAAGATAGAATACCAGCAGCTCATGCAATATACAAACCATTTTTTTTTTTTTACAAAAATTTACATTTAACAATTATTATAACCATATTTGTTTTCTCTTTTATCATTTATCAGTTTTGTTTGTAAACGGTTACATTTAAGAGTGCTTGTTTTTTCCCCATCCGTAGTCTCCATGGCAGATATTCATATTCTTATTGCTATGGACATACTTGTGTAGTTCATCAGTCCACTGCGCACAGGTAAAAGCTGTTCTCGCAAATGTGCAAAAAGGGAATTCAAAAGAATTGAAATTGTGACATTTTTGGCAATGTGCGAATGTCTATAATATGGAGTTTCTCACATCCCACATCTCAAAGAGGTTGAAACAGATGTTGAGGTTAATTATGTGATAAATTTTTATATTTTTAGCTATCACTTTTTCTGTCTTAATAGATGCTTACACTTAATGCTTGTCCCATGCCATCCAGCAGGGTAGATTTTAATATTATGCTTTTGAAGCGTAATGTAGCGTGACCATGCAACGCTGATAACAGTTATTCAAGTGTCTAATGGTATATAGAACATTAATGCTCAGATAAACAAAGGTATGTTTTCCTTGTGCTTTCATAAGTTGACTTTGTCCTGCAGATATTTTCATTTTATTATATTTTGCAGTAGGATGAACATTCGCTTTTGTGGTGGTTGTACTCTACTGTTCATTTATTTTGGCAGTCTGTACACATACATTTCCTTAACACTAAATGTATTGTTTATTGCATAATCATTAAAGGATAATTGTGGACCAGAATATTTTGTGGTAACTGTTTTCTTAGATGCCTTTTTTAAAAAGCAATTAATGAAGTGTTTGTCAATAAGCATTAGGAGATATTTATGGTTTGACATTGTTGAATGTCAACTTAGAATTTATGTTAAATGATAAAGCAGTTAGCCATGAGAGAGCATGCATTACAGTGATTTTATCATATGTAAAGCTCCCTTTACCCATGATAAAATAACTAACAAATGCCATTGAGTGCCTTATTGCTTTAATAAAACAGCCGCAAAAAACTATAAATGTCAGAGGTCAGTAAATGATTTAATTTATCATTCATACTATTTGCAATAAACAATTCTTCCACCTTGCAATGTAGTCTGGTAAAAGTTAGCTTTGGTTGCTAAGCAGCACAAGGGCAAAGATTAGGTTATTCTGGGGTGCAGTCAGCGTTCCAGTTCTCCCTAAAGGTGTTCAGTAGGGTTGAGGTAAGGGCTGTGTACAGGACAGTCAAGCTCTTCCTCTCCAACTTTGGTAAACCATGTTTTCATGGCCTCTTAGTTCCAGTGAAGGGAAATCTTAAACCTACAGACATCAAGTGCTTCCAACTTTGTGTTAACAGTTTGGGGAAGAGCCACATATGGGTGTGATGATCAGGTGTTCTAAATCTTAGAACATTATACTACATAGTGTATATTCGTTTAAAATCTGGTGCATTAACACATCATTTTACCACAGCGCGGATGAGTTCTCGAATCTGATTGGTCAGAAGGTGTGCACGGCTCTGACAGTAGTTCCGGCTGTAACATCAACGATAAGTTTATATTAAGCTTTCGATGATTATTTAACATTTATTGGTCTCTGCACATTGCAATAGTAAGTTTCCCAGACAAAACACAGTCACATGACCAAGATTTGTTGTTCATGTGACTGACCAACAAATTGTTCAGTCACATGACCAATGTGTTTGTTTAATTAGCCGTTAGGCTCCTCCCACCAGCTCGAGCTTCCGAACGTGTTTGAGCAGGTGAGCCTAATTAACGCCGAGGCTCCGCCCACCTGTCAGTTCTCGGTCCGGATGGCGGCGGGTGAGTTGGGTGGTTGTGTTCCTCTCTGCTTTATAATGCCTGTTGTTTTAACGCTGTATTTTATTGTTTTAAGCCACAAAAACGTGTGATGTCCACTGGATTCCGTTTAAAAGCGACTGTGAGGAGCTGCTGGGACGCTTCCAGCAGACGGAGTCGGTGCGATATGAAGCGTTTGCGGCCATATGGAGAGTTATGGACTTCTCCAGTGTGTTTTAGTAAGGCCTGACTGAACTGTGTTTAAATATTGTTTGTGATTTTGGCGATGGTGAGGCTTAATTTCATGCTACAAATGAAAATATGATTTATTAACAAAGTTTGTATCACAGCACTTTAGAAATGTCCATGCTGATTGGTCAGGTGGTGTTGATTAATTTTCTGTAACTGCACAGCTCTGACAGCAGTGCTGGCTGCAAGACAGATCACACGTTTATGCACTATATAGTTAAGAGTATGTGGAAACCTGATCATCCCATTCCAGATTTAATCCCCCTTTGCTGTTATAATAACCTCCGCTCTTCTGGGAAGATTTTCCACTATATATCCCCTACGTGGCCGTGGGGATTTACTCATTCAGCCACAAGAGCATTAGTGAGGTCAGGCACTGATGTTGTGTGAGGAGGCCTGGGGCGCAGTCATCATTCTAATTGATCCCAGAGGTGTTAAGTGGGGTTGAGGTCAAGGCTCTGTGCAGGACACTTGATATCTTCCACTGCAATCTTAGTAAACCATGTCTTCATGGAGCTCGCTTTGTGCACAGAGCCCCTTAGTTCCAGTGAAGGGAAACTGTAATGCTACAGCATACAAAGACATTCTATAGAGCTGTGTGCTTCCAACTTTGTGGCAACAGTTTGGAGAAGAACCACACACTTTTGGCCATTGTATTAATCTGTATTAAACAGTATTTCTTTAAATGTATTTTTTTTAACAACAGGGAATTGTATGGCAGAGGCACTAGGTATTCTATGTCAAATAATAAATGGAAGTAAAAACCGTGTTTTAATCGCTGATATGGCGAAAATTTCTGTAAGGAAAATTTATTAAACATTTTTGAAAGGAGTCTCCAGTGTTAGTGCAACGGTCAGAGGTAAAACTGTTTTCCATTGCAGGAATGAATTATGCACTTTGCAGGTTCTTAGCAACACAGCAAGCTTTTTTTTTGTCTTATTAAATAGTAAGTGAAGAAATGAATTTTATAGCTGTTATCATTTATGTGATAGGAACTAACTTGTTTCGTGGATATTAAATGTAACTATAAATGAATTAAAAAGTATGAATGCGTAGTTCTTTTAATAATAAATACATTTATATTTACATATATATATATATATATATATATATCACACACACACACACAGTTAGGTCCAGAAGTATTTGGACAGTGACGGAGTTTCTGTGATTTTGCCTTTATACACCACCACAATGGATTTGAAATAAAACAATCAAGATGTGATTGAAGTGTAGACGTTCAGCTTTATTTTAAGAGGTTCCACAAAAATATGGCATTTACCATTTAGGAATTACAGACATTTTCAGCAAAGTACTTCCATTTTCAGGGGCTCAAAGGTATTTGGACAATTGACTGACAAGAAGTTAATTGACCAGGTGCGGTCCATTCCCTTGTTACTTCAAGACAAATGAAGCAGATAAAAGGTCTGTAGATGATATCAGGTATTGAGATGGCATTTGGCAGCTTTTCGATTGGAGCTACCAATATGAAGTCCAAGGAGATCTCAAAGCAAGTGAAGGAGGCCATCATTAGGATGAGAAAAACAAGACCTATCAGATAGAAAAAACTTTAAGAGTGGCCAAATCAACAATTTGGTACATTCTTAAAAAGAAAGCACTGGCGAGCTCAGCAACACCAAAGGGTCTGGAAGACCACGGAAGACAACTAAAGTGGATGATCGCAGAATCCTTTCCTTGGTGAAGAAAAACCCCTTCACAATATCAACGGAAGTCAAGAATACTCTGGAGAAGGTAGGCGTATTATTGTCAAAAGCTACAATCAAGAGACACCTTCATGAATGTAAATACAGAGGGTTTACAACAAGGTGCAAAACACTGGTAACATTCAAGAACAGGAAAGCTAGATTAGACTTTGCCAGAAAACATCTAAAAAAGCCTCCAATGTTGTGGAATAAGATTCTTTAGACTGATGAAACCAAGATTAACTTGTACCAGAATGATGGGAAGAGAAAAGTATGGTCGAAAGAAAGGAACAGTTCATGATCCAAAGTATACCACATCATGTGTCAAACATGGTGGAGGCAGTGTTATGGCATGGGCGTGTATGGCTGCCAATGGAACGGGCTCACTGGTGTTTATTGATGATGTGGCTGCTGACAGAAGTAGGCAAATGATGAATCAGGCAAATGCTGCAAAACTGACAGAATCAGGCAAATGCTGCAAAACTGATAGGACACCACTTCACAGTGCAGGTGGATAATGACCTTAAACATACTGCGAAAGCAACTCGAGACTTTTTGAAGGCAAAGAAATGGAATATTGTTCAATGGCCAAGTCAGTTGCCTGATCTCAACCCAATAGAGCATGCTTTTCACTTAGTGAAGACAAGACTGATGGCAGAAAGACCCACAAACAAGCAGCAACTGAAGCTGGCTGCAGTGAAGGCCTGGCAAAGCATCTCCAGGGAGGAAACTCAGTGGAACCTTGATGTCCATGGGCTCCAGACTTCAGGCAGTCATTGACTGCAAAGGATCTTCATCCAAGTATTAAAATTATGGTTATATGTACAATTGTCACTTTGTCCAAATACCTTTGAGACCCTGAAAATGGAGGTACTTCGTTGAAAATGGCTGTAATTCCTAAATGGTAAATGCCATATTTTTGTGAAAACCCCCTTAAAAATAAAGCTGAAAGTCTACACTTCGATCACATCTTGATTGTTTTACTTCAAATCCATTGTGGTGGTGTATAAAGGCAAAATCATAAAAACTCCACCATTGTCCAAATACTTCCGGACCTGACTCTGTGTGTGTGTGTGTGTGTGTGTGTGTGTGTGTGTGTGTATGTGTGTGTATATGTTTGTATATACAGTGTATATATATATATATAGATTGCCACAGTGTGTGAGGAATAAAACACTGGACATGCTGTTATAGGAATTTCACATCACTCCACCATTGATTATTTTTCTTATTGCAGCGTACCCTGTGTGTTTTATTCCTTACAAAGACCACAATGTTTTTAAAATTGCAGATTTAAGTATATAGTGTACACTGGAGATTAGGGAATCTAGTTTTCACATGTTTTACAGGAAGCTTAGCAAGAATTGGTATGTTCTACACAACTTTAATGTAAAGCTTTATGGATATAAACCCTAACCATTTTTCATATGATTAATTTACAAATCTGTGTATGCCTTATATGTTGTATGATTCTTTTTTTCTTTCATCCTTCCATCCCTCTAGTGGAATGACCACAAACTACGAGAAAAGACCCTTCAGCCGTCTCGTCTTTACCACAGTGTATGATTACTTCTTGCCCCCATACAGCTTTCAGATCCGAGTGGGGGCACTGTACATGTTCTACGGCCTTTACTTCTCACAGCCTACCTGGCCAAAGGAAAAGGTGCTGCAACCGACATTGTCATCATAATCCCTCTGTCTCATTTGTTAGTGTGGATTTATGCATATCTTCTTTCCCATTACAGATCTGGATTGCACTGAAGGACTGGATGTGTATACAGAAGTTTGTCTCAGATGCTATCAGCTGTCAGCATCTGGATGTTGTATATGTCTACAGGAAGCTTGTTTTTGATAAGGCTTTTTTTTATACCGCCATGCCCAACCAGGTTCACGTCAAGGGACAATCCTGTCCCTAAAATATTATAGTAGTTTCTCTAACCAAGCAGACAAATACTTACTGTTGTTTAAGTGTCCTCACCTTTGAGAACAATTTGTAAGCCAATGTCATGGTGCATCCAAAACAGTAATCTTGAATGAATATCATGCCAGGAATTTTTCTTACCACTTCACTTATAATGTATAAAGTATTCCCTTTTTCAGAGATTGATCGTAAAGGAACAGGTACTAGTTTAACATGGAAAGACTCCACTGGCTATCAATATGCCATATCCTTTCTCTTACCACCAGCTCACATTTGATGCAAAGCGCCGTTTTAAAAACAGGAGAATCAATGAGTTGTTCCAGGACCAGCGAGCCAGAGTGACAGAGCTGGTTAATCCAGGTACACTGGAGGTGAGTGAAGAGTTTTGTTACAAGTGAAATCCTTGGGACGGAAATCTGTCTGTATGGTATCAGGAATACAAGAGCAGAACTTAGAAATGCATTAAATCTGATTTAGAAATGCGCAACACTACAAAACAGACTCCCAGGAAAAGGTTCCGTCTTTATGTAGAACCCCACAACAGAGGATTTTCCATTCAAAAATGGCTGGAAGTATATGATGCACATATACCCATTAACCCGTTAAGACCCTTTTTTCTAAAAGTGTATTAAGATGTTTCTTATGACATTCACAATATATTATGTTAATACATGTGTGTTCTTACAGGAAATTACAAATGTGCAGGCTCATTATGAGCGGATTAAGCAGGCTCTGCACGTGTCCGCCACGGTCAGTGTGACACCAGTCAACCTAAGCGTGCAACTTAAGGAATGTGCACGTGCGTTTCAGCAGTGGCAGGAAAATAACAAAGTGAGTGTCTGTGGAGACGTTCACACAAGTCTATACAGTCCATTATCAGCACACATGTTTGCATTGCTTGTGACTGCTAAACGTTGGAATTTATTTGAATAATTTAAAAGTGTTTGCAACCTATTTGCATCTTTCATCCAGAGACAGAAGAATAAAAACTCTGGAACAAAAGCAGAGGAGAGCACTCAGCCGTTAGAGGTATGTTCAGCCATGTTGGCCAACAACAATCTGTATCTGAGACTGTTAATGTTCCCACCAATTAAAGGAACTTTAGACTCAAATCAGAGTGAATCAGATTGTTTTTCTCCTTTCATTTTTTCCCCAGTGCCCCAACAGGGCAGATCTACTGGCTACAATAAAGTCAAAGTCTTATGGGCATCTAGCAACGGTTTGTCTTATATTTACCAATTTATCATAAATAGTGTGTGTCGCACCTCTAGGTGACTAGAACTGATTTGCATAGCAACATACTCCAGTACTCCTTTATTATTCAAAAGCCTGGGCAGTAACAACTGATATTTTATTATTATTATTATTATTATTATTATTATTATTATGTGTCGACTGCTTATTATTTTTCAACCTTTTTATGTTCCTCTTAACTCATTAGACAATGTGCTTCATTTCATTTCTAGCTTTGTGTGATAATTTCATCATAGGCTTCCAAATCACGACGACACAGACAGGTGGAGATGGACACCTCGGGATCTGGCACAGACCATGCGCAAGAGTTTTTGTCTCCGCACAGAAAGAGGCAGCTGTCTCTCAGACAGAGGACCTGGCGAAAGCTGGGCAGAAAAGGTCCATACCTATTGTGTACAGATAACAGGAAATATAACATCCTGTTCTGTTGATAGTATATTAGTGTATGTATATTTAATATATATTAAATATAGAATATTTAACAATAAGCTAGTATATTTGATTTATATTCAATTATTTATTTTCTGTGAAGTAATGGCATTCATTTTGACATGCCAAAGGGTCAGAAGAACAAAGACAACAACACTGGCTTCTAAGCACAAAGGAGGAAGACAAAGCAGCTTGTAAGAACATTTTAGACTGGATGAGCCCATAAGGCAATTGCAATTAATTGTGTTTTAGGATTTCTTGAAATTTTCCATCCGTTTTATTATGAAATCATTTTAGTGCTTAATTTCTTTGTTTCCTCCTTCTTTCAGTGAAGAAATGCCAACAGAAGAACAGATTTAAGTGGTGAAATGTGGCACATTGTGGGAGTGGATTTGTTTCTCTCACTCAGTAGGTTTTTTTTTTTTTCTATTGGTTTCTGTTGGCAAATGTAATTCAGGAATACAAACAGAGTGGCTTTCTTGCAGTTTTTCTTAAATTCTTACCTGATTAGATTTTTGGACAGACTGTATTTATGGAACTAAACTTTAATGGTTTATTTGTCAATACGCTTTGTGTTTATTAAATAGAATAAATATATGCTTGGAAAAATGGTGTTAATCTTTTTTTCATTGTTTCAAAGTAGATTTAGTGGAATTGTATTCTCTACAATATTCTTAATATTCTAGTATCTTGAAATATCTTAAACCTTAAATAAGCCTAGATTCCTTCAGCTCTCTCAATATGAAAATATCAGCCTGGCTTTCTGATTTAATCACATAGAGACAGGAATTGAACAGTTCATGTATTTAAGTGTGTTATAAATAATTATAATAAACTATAAAAAGATAAGGATTGTTACAACATAAATGAACAAACTAACAATGAAATCAGTCTAAATTTCAGCAAACACTGGCTTACTGTAAAGACTTAATGGTCCCCACAAACCAGTGGAAACTGTTGCCTGTATATTATTAGAACCAAAATAAGTTTGGCCCTTTTTAAATTTATTTAGTCAGATAATGGACAAATGGACTCCAGAGTTTCAGGGTTGCTTACCTGACTGGCAGCTCTTTAAAGGATTTAAGCCAATAATGTAATTAAATGAACAGGGAATTAATCAGTCTTGAGCCAGTGATCACATTTGATGACACAAAGTCATTATTTGAAAACTAAAAATAACAACAGTATAACAAGCTTAGGGTATATACAGAACAAAGTACCTAACCAAACAGATGTCCAAATAAGAGAGGTGTATTTTAAAAGTGGCTCCCATGTTAGTTATTGCTGAGAATTGTCCACTGCCTAAATAATAGCTACTCAGTGCTGCAGCTATCTTGGTCTCTCTTCACTGATAGACAGGGTGGAGAGAGACCAACAAACTGCTTAGTGGCATGTGTCAACAACATGCACTTACTGTATATGGTAGGCAAACCTGATAAAATTGACAATGAATGCAGTTACAAGGCAGGCTTATCTAATAAAGTGGCCACTGAGCGTACTGTGCCAGGGTTTCTCAAACGTTCAACAGCCACAGATGATAAAAAGAAAATCCACAGACCCCCTGCGTAAATATTCACATCATATAAATACAGTACAACTATTGAAATATTGGACACATTATTTGAATGTGTATAATACTATTTTGGCTGTTTATTGGAGGCATATAACTTTTTAAAATTCTTAACTTTCCACTCAACACATTTTTATGAAAATTGTAATTAAATTCAAGTTGACGTTATTTATACTCCTACTTGTTTTTGAGGTATTGAGGTTTGGATTCAATACAAGTGATTGGAAGAGCTATAACAACTGAATAATAAATATACATTAATAATTTGATAATGGAGGATTGTAATTTCCAACACTGTAACTGTACTTAAAAAAACATAAATAAAAATAGTGGACTATGCTTCCCAGACCCCTGAGTTTGAGAATCAGTGGTACCATGCCAATCATGTTATTTGGGAAACCTAATTAGAATGCACCAGTGCCATATACTTCCATGCCAAGTCAGTGTCATTATTGTGTTATAAATTATCCACATCCAAAAAACATCTGGTTTGTGGTGGTCTTCTGGTGGTCCCTTTTCTTCTATAGAATGGGTATAAATTGGTTAAAGACATTTGTGGGCTACAGTCATTAACCGTCTACTTACGCATGGTGTGCACCAGGTACCATACTATAGGTACTGTATATCTAATAATGTGGACACAGGGTATTTTGGCACATTATTCAGTACAACATTTTATTGTTTATTTTTTATTTATATTATTCAGTACAACACTATAGGCGTACACTATATGACCAAATGTTTGGGGACACCTAACCGTCACACCCATGCGTGCTTTTTGCACATCCTCTTTGAGATTTTGTGCCGCTTTTGCTGCTAATGACCTCCACTCTTCTGGGAAGGCTTTCCACTAGATTTTGGAGCGTGGCTGTGAGGATTTGCAGATTCAGCCACAGGAGCATTAGTGAGATCACTGATGTTGGGTGAGGAGGATATGTGTTCCAGTTCATCCCAAAAGTGTTCGATGGGGTTGAGGTCAGGGTTCTGTGCAGGCCACTCGAGTTCTTCCTCTCCAACCTTAATTAATACACCATGTCTTCATGGAGCCTGCTTTGTGCACAGGGGCATTGTCATGCTGGAACATATCTGGAGCCCCTTAGTTCCAGTGAAGGGAAATCTTAATGCTACAGCATACAAAGACAGTTCTGTGCTTCAAACTTTGTTGTAACACTTTGGGGAAGAACCACATATGGGTGTGATGGTCAGGTCACGTGTCCACATACTTTTTGTCATATAGTGCAGGAGCTTTATTCAAGGCTCTGTCTGCGGGGATCCGCTTCTTACGTCATCACTAGTGCGCGTGCCCGAGAGCGCGCGACGCCAGCCAGAGCCTGCGAGCTTCGTAACGTTTCACTTCCAAGCGAGCTAGCTGGTTTAACTGGTGTTGTTAAATAAGGTTAGCTATTAGACAGGCCATATTTCTGTCAGATACACAGACAGCAGCGTCACGTACGAACCGCGGCGTCATGAAGAAGCGAAGAGAAAGTTGCGGCTAGCTGTGTTGCTAGCTGTGTTGCTAGCTGTATGTTGGTGTATTTCAGGGAAGCGCCACCCTCGCCTCATCATCAGCGCGCGAGGCTTGGGATCCGCTCACTGAGGAGGGCTGCGTCGGCTTTATAATGGCGACTGGTTTGTTCACGCGATTTGTTTGTCTTTGTAGATACTTGCAGGACCCTTGCCATGTCGCCAGGTTTCAGCAGCTGTGCGGGGTCAGAGGCACGTTCTCCCGCAGATCAGCGGCGGCGGCGGAGAAGGAGAGCGGGCGGGATGCGTCTCCTAACGGTGCGTGCGTGAAGCGGTGTGACGCTGATCAGGAACGGGACACTGAGGCCAGGAAGTGCCTCAGACAACACGATCCGGTTAACGGCGAGAGCCAGGAGGTTCCTGTGAACAGCCCTGGTGCTGAAAAATTAGATTCAAAAGGAAGAGTGAAGCCTCTCCGTAAGAACTCTCTGACTGATGATGTTGGCCAGGAGTTCATTATCGAGAACAAGTTCCTCTTCTACCTGTTCACCATGGGCACCGAACTGGGCAATGAGATGTTCTTCATCGTGTTCTTCCCGTTCCTGATGTGGAACGTGGACGCGTGTGTGAGCCGGCAGGTGATCGTAGTGTGGGTCTGGGTTCTGTTCTTCGGACAGACCACCAAAGACCTGGTGCGGTGGACACGACCTGCCTCTCCACCCGTGGTCAAAGTGGAGGTCTTCTACAACTTTGAGTACAGCATGCCGTCTGTGCATGCCATGACCGGAGCCTCTGTCCCTTTCTGCCTCTTCCTGCTCACTTACAACCGCTGGGAGGTAAAGCTCCAGCCTGAGTTCCTTGGTATCCTGTACCAATCAGGGACAAGGGCTATCATTCAAAATAATATCAACAATTTAGATCTTGTATGTGTTTCACTCTCAGTTCATTCTGAAATCGCATGCCAGTTTAGGTGAAGTAACGAAATTGACATGATAACAATACACTATCTATATCTAATTTATACTGAATCGTTGTTGCATTACAGGTTACGGGTAGGTTTGCAAAAACATTTACCTTCACACTGTTCAGTATTGGAGAGAAGGTTTTGGGACATCGCTCTGTTTGAAACATAAAGACTGCCAGACAGATACACTATACGACTGAAAGATTGTCACCTGACCATCACGTCCATATGTGCTTGCTGAACATTACAGATTTAGTCCCCTTTTGCTGTTATAATAAGCTCCACTCTTCTGGGAAGGCTTTCCACTAGATTTTGGAGCGTGGCTGTGGGAATTTGTGTTCATTCAGCTACAAGAGCATTAGTGAGGTCGGGCACTGATGTTGGTGAGGAGGTCTGGGGTGCAGTTGGTGTTCCGGTTCATCCCAAAGGTGTTCAGTGGGGTTGAGGTCAGGGCTCTGTGCAGGGCACTCGAGTTCTTCCACTCCAACCTTAACACGCCATGTCTTCATGGAGCTTGTTTTTGTGCACAGGGGCATTGTTATGCTGGAACACATTTGAGCCCCTTAGTCCCATTGAAGGGAAACTGTAATGCTGCAGCATACAAAAACATCCGAAACAATTCTGTGCTTCCAACTTTGTGGCAACGGTTTGGGGAAGAACCACATATGGGTCTGATGGTTAGGTGTCCACATACTTTTGGCTATATAATGTAGGTCCAAAGAGGGACTCGCATCTTTCCAGATCATTCAGATATTTTGATGACCATTGTATAAATGTTCTCAAGTGGAAGTAAAAATGGCTATTTGGAGAAAGTCAGCTTTTAAAAGATACCTATGGAATGGACCATTAGAGAAAAATACACTGTGTTGCAGTGAACGCCAGCAGATAGATTTTGACCGTTGATCAAATATAACCTTTAGCTGTAATTGTCTATGTTTGGGGAATGCATATAAAGGATGTCTTATCACAGAGTATTATTTGTTTTATACATGCAAGACATCTGGTTTTCCAGCAGTCCAGTAGGGATAGCCAGGGAGGAAGAAGGAAGAATTGTAGGAAGAAGTTGTGCTCAGTTTGGACACACACACGCAAAACTGTAGTGAATATGATAGTTTTAGTAGTAGTAAATTGGGATTGTCAGGTGTTATTCAGTCATGCCTTTTGATGCCTTGGTGCGTGCTAATGCATTTTGCATCTCTCAGGTTACAGATGCTTACAAGGCTTCATTGCCAGGAACCTCTTGCACGTTCATTGTCCTGTCAATGCATTGAGACTGTGAGCTGGTTTATTACCACAGATGATTCTAGGTATCACTTTCAGTGATGGATTTACACACACACACACACACACTCACAGATGATTCTAGGTATCACTTTCAATGATGGATTTCCGCACACCAGGCTAGCATGTTTTCACGAACATGATGCCACTTGAAATTTAGATTAACAATCATTGTAGGTTCTGTGTTCTCTTTTAGACTGATGGAAAAGAACCAAATTTTTTTGAGCTCCTTTCTTACATCTATGACTTCTAGGTGCTGGGTCTCTTTACATTTATGTAAGCTTTGTGTGATGCAAAACAAAATCAATAGCGCAGAGTATGAAAAATGCATTTAAAGCAGTTTCAATTCAATACTGTTTAGAGCTGCGGCAATACAATACAGAGTAATTCAGCACTGATGTGCACTGATTAGAGTCAGTCAGTGAATTATTTTACCCATTAATATGCTTATATTACACGTTAGGCCCACTGCTTAACATACTAATGAACCGCACTGATAGCAGGGTCTTTCAAGTCTTCAGCATTTGTCAATCAGACAGGATGAGCGTAGAGCTGCTGCATGATAACAGTGGATGGCCTCTGATCTCTTATCCGGGTTCACTGAGGTCATACACACGGTGGTGTGAGCTCTAAAGTTCATTGAGTAAAGGGTAATACAATTGTTACAAGGAAGTACTTGATATTGTTTCTGATTATTGGTTAAATACAAAAGGTTCCAGTTAGATATTATTTGTCCCTGGTGAAAATTGATAGCAACCAGTACTAATTTTTTTTTTTTCCCTAAAGCTGTACCTGCTAAGGATTTTGCTTATTTTAGTTAAGGAACAGATATTTGGTTAAAAGCTTGGAAGGGTAAAAAAATTTATTTTGTGTGGCGTCATTATCATTTTTCCTCTGCAGTTAAATTTTCTTCCTGTCAGTTTTTGTGTTTAACTGGTAATGTAATATAGAGAAATAATGGACATAAATGTCGAACACACAGAGAAAGCTTTACTGAATGTCTGTGTAATATTTCATTCAGTATTCCTCATGTAACAGTGCTTTGTGCTCTGGATTCAGACATAATGCAAAGTTTGCATTAAAAGAGAAAACAATGGAGAGATCAAAACAAGCACCAAATGTTCTGTTGTGGCTTTATTTTATGTTTCTGCTGTTCTTGTTTTTTTAGTCACAAAGAGGAATGAAGTTCCTAACATTGAGGTGACTTCTGTCATTCACAAATTTCCGAAGAAGATAAGAATAGCAATAGGAGAATCCCCAGAACAATGGAGCTGGGTCATTGCTTGACCCTCTTCTCTTTGTGTCTCTTGTCAGCTGTGTTTGCAGACTTAAACATGAAGAGACTGTCTGGACAAAGATTTGTAGGAATCAGCAGATATAACACAACCTTTGTTTTTCTCAAACCTCTATGCAAATCACTCCCAGCATTTGCACAGCAGTTTGGCACACATTTGCTTTGCGCACAGCAGAATGCAAAGCCGTTTCCTTACAGCATTTTAAGCAAAGAGTGGCATTGCTGAGCAAATTTATACCACAGGACATTACCAATACCACTGTACACCTGTCTCCACCATGGTGGCAGTCTGTGGTAGATTCTCATTCTGAAATTGCACATCATCATCAGTGGTTACCATTTATTTTGACATCTTCATGATTAGTTTTTGATTGACCCTCGTCTCCACTTTAGCACTAGATTTAGGAAGTGTAGATTGCACTGATCAGATAGATCCACTGTCAGCAGAAAAATCTGAAGTGTATTGAAAATAAAAAAGAACAAATCTAGCGTAATCTAATCTAAATCTAATCTAAATCTAAGATGAGCTGAGGAAGCTGAAATGCTTATTTTTCTAAAGACAAATTCAGGATAATAATTTTAAATTTATAAATTTATTCCTAATGAGCAAGCCAGAGGCGACGGTGGCAAGGAAAAACATAGAGACAATATGAGGAAGAAACCTTGAGAGGAACCAGATTCAAAAGGGAACCCATCCTCATCTGGGTGACAAAGAAGTGCAATTATAAATAAATCACTTCTATAACTGTGTTCTGCATGGTTAAAAAGTGTAACCAGGAAGTTCATTATAGTTTTAACATGAAATCTGTTTTGTTGAAGTTATCAACTGTTCACTGATGGAGACTTGACTGCAAAACTGTTTGTGGCAAATGCAGTCCTGATGGTTTCTAAGTGGTACCATCCTCAGTAATCTCATATATCTTTAGGCTGTCCATATGGAGCCATCCTCAGAGAGGGAGAGGGAGAGAGAGAGAGAGAGAGAGAGAAAGAGAGATTATTAGGTATGTTAACTGTCACGTAATGGTTAAGGACAATGTGCATTGTGTGCAGAGTGCAAGCAGGGACTCCGGGTGGAAATATGACAATAGAACATTAAACAGGATTTGATGTCCTTTTCTAACATTTGCAAACTCTGAAGCAGGAGATTTGATGCTAACATTTTTAGTGAACCTTTAAAATGGTAAAATGTATTATTTATTAAATTTTGTCTCACTAATTTAATCTTGGCCAATTCCCGCCCACAAATTTTCGAATGGCTGCTCATGCTGCGTCACAGAGTGGCATAACACACTTAGAGGAAAGTGCTATCTACCCTCTTCCACATGCATGATCTGACAGACACCCTTGATAGGCTAGTGTTGCCATGATTGACAGGGGAGAGTGTGTGTCATCCCTCCCACCCAGAGAGTACAGCCCATATATGTATCGTAGAAAAAGTATTGTGATATGATATCTTTGTCATATTGCCCACCCCTAGTTTCACCATGCCGGACAGACCACACTCAGCATCTATGATGTATGACATGCCTGAAAAGACTGCTAAAAAAATACGCCCATGACGATACGACAGTCCTCAGGTCAGTCTAGCCAGGACAGAGACCTACAGGTGGAATGATGAGACATTCAGAGACGTGTGTTTTCGTGTCCCGGATTGTTTTATTGCTGATTTTGCTACATACCAATTTTTTTTGTTGTTTTTACTCATGGTAATTATCATATTATCATATTAATCTCTGCCTAATTTTTCTATTTTCCATCTGCACTGTTAGTGTTAAGGGTAATTTATAACCAACATTTCACTGTCTGTAGTTGCAGCACATAAAATTTGTACAGTATTGATACTTAATGAAGCAACAAGGGGAAACCTGTATAATCAAAAATCTGCTGTTCCTGGCTCACGTTGTGTTTGTATGTCAACTGGCATCTGGCACAAATTACGACTGCAGCAGTCCAACAAAGCCATCAATAGTAAATTATCTGTGACAGATGAAGCCGTGTAAACAGTCAGTCTGAACAGTGGAAATAGTTGCTTAAAATGTATCATATGCTTTCTCCCCTCTTCCTGTGTCCCAGTACCCTTTCCTGTTTGGACTGAGTGTGGCCATATGCTGGAGTTTCCTGGTATGCATAAGCAGAATCTACATGGGAATGCATTCTGTCTTGGTGAGTAAAACCTTCACCAGCAATTCACTTTTATATCCCACAGGAACTACATGCAATTTGTATGCTCATATCTTTACATAGTGCCTTGAGCATTTAGAAAATGTCTTCCTTCCTGGATTCAAGAGCAATATCGTGATCAATCATTCGTAAAAGTATGTGCCATTGTTTTTTTCCCCTTTCTCTGTTTCATTCTCTTATCCATTACATTCTGTGCTTATTTTAATAGAGCATATTTTGAGCACATGATCCATTTCAGCAATGGCCCAGCCAAGACAAAAGAAGATTATACAGTTAACCATGAAGCATCTGCGGTCAAAAGCTGACTCATAACTGTTATCTCGTACACCTCCGCAATCCAGACCCCATGGGCTGGATATGGATGCTCACAAGCTAAAGCCGTAGATCAGTGAGTCATCACGGCTGACTCATCATAGCATCTGCTGTGCTCCGTTATTCACAGGATGCTGGTTCTGCTAGCAGTTTTTATCAGTTTTCTTCCACTGATCCTCTTTGATTGGGCGCTTGCCGTCCCAGAGGAGCCGCTGACAATCAGCACTTTGGCTGTCTGTGAAATCAGTAATTCAAGCTGTCAGATAGCTGTTAATAGTCAATGCTGCGCTGTAGCAGATCTATAATGATACACTTTTGTCTGCATGTTTTTTTTCTTTTAACAATCATCGAAGATCTTGTTACCAAGTAAAGTATCACAATGCCTGATACAAAAAAAAAAAAAAAACCCTTGTCATCATCTGACATTCCATACACTGTGTTTAAATATAAATGCAAAAACTAAATATATCCTCTTTATTTCCCTTTTGTGACTATTGATTGTTTTTAGGAGGACTGGCTAACACACTTACAGAGTAAATCTCTTCACCTTATTATGTTTTATGTTTTAGTTATGCTAATGGAAATTACATGTTCAACTGCAGTGAATACCCGTGTGTAATCACATTCTTCTAAAAGTATGCTGCATAAAAATTAGGCTAGAGACAATTCATTAGCACTTTTGACAAATGAACTTCACCTGAAGCAGACATGAAGTGCTTGCTTGGCTCTGCTCATTTGAGTCAAATTACCACTAGCTCAATTTGACTCATCTGTAGTTGAACTGTCAAATGTACAGCGTAAGTATAGTCTTTGCCTGCTTAAAAAATGATGAACATTTTGAAGGAAAAGTCCAGCCTGCAACACATTACATATATTTGTGTAAATATTTGTAATGTATTAAGCGATTGTGAAAATAGACCAACATGTCTATGAAAAACATTTAAACCAAAATAGTCAACTCGGAGTTACATCATAAAATGAACCTTTTGCGCTATTGAAGATAACGTTGAGTATATTTCTGATGTGCAAGTTATTCATTGTTGTTTGTTTTCAATATTTTGCACAACCCTAGTTTTATATGACTTTCAAACATGTGCCCTTAGGCTTCCCTTTTCTCAGTACAGGGAACCGTGGTAAAAGTGTCTATAGTAATGTCACATACACTGGAATATTTTGTGCCTAATGCATGTGTGTGTAGTTTGTGCTCCTATTACTCTTCCCTTTTCAGTTATTCCACACATTAAGTGAAAAAACATGGTACTGTAGTTCCTGCTCCAGGTTGTGTCTGTGGTAACAGGGTATATAAGCCTGAAAGGTTCTTTTCTCACGTTGTCAGCAGATTCTGCCTGATTATTCTCCGGCCTTCAACACGTTTTTACTATCACGATCATATCGCTTGCTGGTAATTGCCACGAGGTCAGGATGTTCTGCTTTGTCACATGCTGAAAATCATCCTGTAATCTGCTTACAACCTTGAACACACATCACACCAGATCAGATAGTAGGGAAGAACAGGTGAGCCATGCACTTCACACCTGACAACATCAGAACAGTGCCAAACCTGCTGGAGCCCACAGCTTTACTTGATGTCACTGGAAAAAGAAAGGAGACAGATGATGAGCAGTTGTACAAATGAAGTGTGCTGTGAGATGTACAGTAGAAAGGTGCAGGGGTGGCTTGTATCATTGGGATAGAGGGGATAAGCCTCCCTGTATTTCAAAGAAAAAAAATTCATTAGAAGATTTAGTTTTTTGGCATCCACATTGTCTTGTTTGTGGTTAACAAATGCTTTAAAGAGGATTATTTAGATTTTTTTTTTAAACCGAGTGCAACAGCACCACCAGCGGTTGTAATAAAAACATACAGAATGGTATGAAGGGCTAAAGCTAAAGCCCAGCATTGTAGACTCACACAGCCATCGGTGTTGGTCTTGCCAGGTGAATACACAGAGTGACACTCACCCTGCATGTGAGTTTTCCGTTATATGTCTTCAGCAGTCACGTTACGGTCGCAGGGGTAATGAACGTGAACGAGGTGTATTATTTACCCTTTCATCATTTTTCCCCAAAGCTAGAAGTTAGAAGTTGAAAGATTGAGCACACATGATCTAATTACACAAAAGGACAGATGACAGAATTGTACGTTTAGTGTTTTTTGGTTTGAACAAAAGGGTTTTGGCTTTTACTGTTCAGAGAAAACAGTAGGCTTGAAACTCAGTGTGTGTGTGTGTGTGTGTGTGTGTGTGTGTGTGTGTAAGATAATTTGCTCCAAAATTATTTTACATTTATATACAATATTACACTTAACAAGCACCCTTATCCAGAGCAACATTATTATTATTATTATTATTATTATTCATTGTTTTTAAAATCAGTGAGACCTCAGGATATAATGTATTGGTCCACCCTAATAGTTTAATTGTTTAGCTACAGGTTTTAGCCCTCCCATCTAATATCAACACCGGCTGCTACTGGAAAGCTGATATGTGAGATGGAGAAATGGCCCACTTGAAGAGGAAGTCCGGACTAGAGTGAAAACAGGAAGCTAGTATGACAGGCACGTAATTACCTCTCAGGAAGTATTCAGACTGCGGTGTAGTGCATGCTTGTTTCTAGCACAGACTGTAGCGTCACAGGCTCATAAAATATTTGCATGAATTATAAAAGATGAGGCCTGCTGAAATTTGGTTTATTTATCATCTCAGAACCTGTCTCAGAAAAAAATGTATTTCGCAACAGTTTGGTTTCTCTGGTTGTCAAAAAAACTAGTTTGCAGTGGTGTAAGAACAGCTGTTTGAGGAACTTCTGATTTCACTTCATCTCACTGTGTATCTGTGAAAGTGTCGTTAAGGAGGTCTGATTGGTTAAGTACACAAAGGAACAACACTTCCTTGATGTTGAGGCTCTGATAGAAGCTGTGTTTAAAATCACTCCCTCACTCACTATTTGCTATATAGACTGTTATTCACAGAACACTATAGAGGGCAGTGATAAAGGGAAAAACTGGACTAAATTCATACAACACTCCAGAAACGACATATTGTTATCTGCTCTTACATAAACAAGCTGAAACCGCAAAAATACTGAAGCAGTTGTATGCTTTAAATACACCATCAACAAGTGCATGCTGGCTTTAATATTCATTAAACAAATTGTTAGTTATCTTTATATATGAAGTTGGCTGTCCCAGTGTCCCTCCTGACAAGTACATTTTAAGCTGAAATAAATCACTGTGCATGGTGGTGTGGAAGTAGTGTGTACAGTATGGGTGTACACTAGATTTATCATGCATAATGGGTGATAATGTAGTGAACTATCCAGGGAATGTAATTTATCCAATTAGAATTTGGACAGCTACAAAATGGCTTCATTATATGGTAAAAAGGGAACGTATTCAGTATGGGTGTTTCGATATGATGATTTGAATCGATGCATCAGTTTAAAAGGGAACAATTCAAATGAATTGATGCAACAATTATAAATTGAGTGTAAACTGATGGATAAATAAGTTAATAAGCTTGCAAGGTGATTTGTCCATAACTGTGATACTTTTAAAATAGTCATCATCAATTGGTCACAAGTAGACTGGAGTCTGCTAAACTGAAAAGGATCATATTGTATTATAGCAGATTCAGTGGTATCATCAAATATCCAATTGTTGCTTTATGAATAGAAAAAATCTTAACATGTGGAAGCTTGAGGTTTACACCCCAGGTGTTTAGACACCTCATTACAGTTGTATAAATGACGAGAGTGAAAGGGAAGTAGGAATGAAAAGGAAGTGACACGTGAGTAGATCGTGGACATAGAGCATGACACTGACTTAATCCACTGGCCATTCAAGTTCACATTCAAGTGAAAATACCTCCATCTCCCAGCAATGGTCATACTGATATAATCAAAAATATATCATATAAATACAGAGTAAACAGGACTACAACAGCAGCAACAGTGTCAGATTTTACTGGTGATAAAAACTAGCAGTTAGCTAGCATTCTGTCTAACCTGGCTAATATTCGAAATAAAGTCATGATTGTTATATTTTGACAGGTTCGGCCCTAGGGGTTCATGAGACTGTGATGGAAACACCAATGACATATTAAGTTAAATTTTAACAATATACAATTTTACAAGTAAAAAATGAAACTATTAAAACCCATTAATAGTTAAGCTTTTTTACAGTAACCTCATAAGTAAAAAGTGATAGTTTACTGAATTACTCATGGTTCATGTCATGAGATAGTAGTTGTTAGCATGTGAGAGTTCAGTGTTAATTACTGTAAGCGAGTCAAATCATTTGTTGTGGCTAAAAGAGTCTTCATTAATAGAATGCCTTAAAATCATTTAAAATGGACAGACAGAGAGGTGGAACATCCTGAAGTGCAAATTAAACAACAAAAGCTTTAATGTGCGAAGTGTTCTGTAAGTACAGTGAGGAATATTAATATTAATATGCAGATTTATGTGCATGGACAATGACAAGGCCAAAAAACCAAAGACAAGACTCACTTGTGTGCTGTGTGATCTCAATATAAATACACCTGCTCGTGGAGTTTGTTAGAGAACAAACGGCATCCTGAAAAACCAATGTGCTAAGTTTGGGTATAAAAAAAGATATGAATCATTTAAAACATCAATTTCTAATGTGGGTAAAGCCATAGAGATCATTTGTAGTAGTTCCTTGTGCATTAAAACATAATTTATTATTGTGCATAAATGATTTGCAACTCGTCAATATGTTTTTTGGGGTACTTTAATGGATTCAGAGCATATTTTTCCCCCAGAGATGCTGGCTCATATCAGTATCATCCGCTCCAAACGTTAGCAATAGGGTTATAAGAGTCAAGATTCTTATTCAGAGAACAATTTATCTGCTAATGCAAAGCGCAGATGATTGCTTTTGATTCAGACTCTTAAGTAAGAAAAGCACACAGAAAAAACAAGATTGTTTTAATTAAGTACTGAAATTAGCACTTTATTTAAAAAAATAATAAATCTTGTGTTGTCTGTGTGCTTTTCTTAATATATTACCTCCCCAACAGAGTTTTTAGACTAATGGCATTAGACTAATAGTGAACCAGTAAAAGGATGTTTTTATTGATAGAAACTTCAAAGCGCTTCTGTAAGTCTTCCTGGATAAGGGCGTCTGGCAAATGCTGTAAATATACAGGTAAATCTCGTCTTTTTAGATGATATTTTTTTTAAAATCTGCATAACCTTTTGAACATTATGTCCCAGTGTCATGTTGTTGCTTAGTGACTGCTTTTCCAGGTAAAAAAATATGATGGTTTATGTAGTTAAATTTATTTCCATTCAGTTCCATGCTCATGTCTTTCAGGAGGTGATCACAGGCTTCGTGTACAGCTTGCTGATACTGGCTGGCTTTCTCCCTGTGCTGGACGATATCGACACATTCTACTTATCAAGCAGCGCGGCTCCTGCACTCATTCTGCTGCTGCACGTGGGCCTGGCCATGCTCGCCTTCTCTCTGGATTCATGGAGTACGTCCCGGGCTGACACTGCCCAGGCTCTGGCTACCGGTGCAGGGGGTGCACTGGCAAGCCACCTCAATCAGCTGCTGAGCCTGCAGCCCGACCCACCTGCGTCCTCGCTACCCCTGAAGATGCCCTCCATCACCGGTGCACTGCTGGGACGCTCTCTCCTGCGCTTGCTGATTGGCGTGGCAGCTCTGCTGGCTGTACGCGCGATCATGAAGGCCATCGCCATCCCACTGGCCTGCCAGTTATTCGGCGTACCCTCTAATGATGTACGCAAGGCACGGCAGAACCCACGAGTAGAGCTTACTTACCGCTTCCTGGTTTATGGAACAGTGGCCTTTTGCTGTGTCTTCCTTGTGCCGCTGCTCTTCCTCTGCCTGAATCTGTCTTAAAGAAACTATTCGGCTTCTACCTTAGCCAATAATGTGGTATCACTTTTAAGTCTCTGGGAACACTCTGGGCCCTAATAACAGTTTTCCAGAAAACATTTCTGGGAGTAGGCTGTCTACCAAGCTGACATTCGAAGGCAAAGAAACCACTAAACTCTAACAAGTAAATATGTTTTTTTATTATTATTATTTTTCATCTTGTCTGATTTTATTGTCACTTATTAATATGTCAATTTTAACTGTTTCTATCCTTAATCTTTTTAAATCTTTCTTTAATAAACCAAAGTGTCATTGATTTTGCAAGAACACAGAGGATAAATATTAGACCAGGCAGCTTTTTTGCACAGCTCTATAAAAAGAATGATGGGTTGGTCAACATCGGTAATCAGACTGTAAAGAAATCATGAATTTTAAAGTGAGGTGTACAGAAATTCATTAGTGACTGTTAAAAAAAAAAAAAAAAACTTTATCTCATGTTAAAAATCCATAACTGTACTGACCAATTGCTAATTCCTTACAGACTATAGCCCATTTGTTGCAAGCCAAAATATGGCAGCATCCACACTTAATTTTTCCACCAACAAGCGAGCCATGTACACACGCAGAATTTGTTTACCTTTACCTTCTTCTACCATGAGATACAAGGCAGGACATATGGGTGGAGCTGAAAAATTGTGCAGACCATTAACTGGTCAAATGCAATCACACGGAGTCAGCTGATTAGTTATCTGACTGCATAGCGTTATGTGACATGCACTAGGCCAGGACACGGATTTGTTGCTGAGCCGCGCTGTTTGGTTGTAATCTGCTAAAATTACTGTCAGTAATTGTGTGCCTACACAGCGCATCTGTACGGGTGTGGTGTAGCTACGACATAGCTGTACACTGGCTATGTCTCAGAGGTGAACAAAAGCTTATGCTGCAGTACTCAACAACATAATGTTTATAAGCATTTCTGCTTTGTAATGTGAGGATCCTGTTTGTTTTATCTCCACCCGTCTGCTCAACAGCCTTCCTACCTACACCCATCCTGCACCATTGTGTTCTACAGTACATTGGCTCCTTTCCCACCAGATCGAGCCTGAGCACACGCACAAGCTCTGCCTACCAATGTTAAACTTATATATACAAACCCACTCCTGAGGGTTTTCCCCTGTTAGGCCTTTCTTTGTCTCCTAATTTGAATAAACTTGATCTTGAAGCATGTTTTTTTTTCTGTGCAGAAAAAAATGTTTCAGAGCAGCTCAATGCAAAGTTGGACTCTGTGTTTGAAGAACGCTGTTTTCACACTAGTTATATGTGGTCATACTTGATGATGCAGAGTGTCTTTAAGTTCTCCTTTTTGTTTTGTTTTCTTTGCATTTCATACTAAATAGATAAGTGTTGAGAGAACAAGGGGAAGATGACTTCCTATTTCTTCATTTTGTGTGCATAAATTCATACATGCCCAATCTATATCTCTGGACTCCGGCCCTGTGGCCTCCAGTCTCACGGATCATGTCATGTCTGCAAGGCTGCAGGGCTGCTGAGAGGATTTCAGCTTGAGTCGTTTCCATGGATAACATTTAATCGCTTTATATATATATTAATGTATTATAACATTTATGCATTTATCTTAACAATCAATCAATGTCTTAAAAGTTCAAGGCACATGAATTGTGTTACTTGCATTGAAATATCTTTATTAGTGGTTTGTCCGTCATGTTTCATCTCAAACCTGCATCCCAAGTAAACCCTCTCGAAGTTAACAAAAGGTCTGTATTATCCCTCTTACAGCCCAGATAAACGAGAGAATTAGACAGTAGGCTTTCTCAGAAATGCACAGATTCAGTCTGGATTTGTGTCTGCAAATCCAGAAGAGACTGGAGATTTAGATTGGGCAATAGAAACCTGTTGGTGGATATTGATTAAAAAGCCATGAAATGTGTCTTACTTGAATGACATTTTACTGAAAATGTCTACATGTACTGTTTCTCATTTATGTTACGTGTGTCCTGGTAAGTCCATAGTGATTTTTAATTACACTGCTTTAACTGCACAGCTCCATGCCACAGTATGTGTGTATTTCCTTATCTGTCTGAAAAATAGAGTGAGGAAGTGGAAGGTCCAGAGAGATGTATTCACGCAAAGTGGTCAGTATTTGTCTTAAAGTATTACTCCGCATAAATTGCATTATGTTGTGGAAAACTCTTTATCTCAGTCTGTTGGTATGTGATTGAAATGTTAAGAGATTATGTTGAGTTTTTATTAAGACAGATTCAAGTGTCTGGTATGCAGCACACCTTACACCACAGACCTTATGCTACTAAAATAACAATGATTCGCTCATTCTGCTCTGTTTGTAGTCCAGGTCTTATGGACGGACTACAGCACCATGTGCTTGTACTATACAGAAGCCATAACCAGTGTTTGGTGGTTAAAAGATAATGTTGTAATACCTGTGATATGCACTGCTGTTAATTTGGACAAAAAATTCTTTCCCAAAAAAAACTGTAAAATATGTAGTTTGCATAAAAAAACCTGTCATTAGATACTCATTGTGTTTTAAATTAATATGTCACTGATATGAATATGTAAACTAGGGCACAATAAATATAGTATTTGAACATCTTTATGTGTGTTCCTGTGTGTATATTGCTACGTGCAATCTCAGTGGTAATGATGTGATGTGACCTGCAATTTTACAATGAAATACTGATTTGAAGCGTTTCTTTATTTCTACTAATTAGGCCTAGCAAGCCAACATTAAAACTTTAAAACGTAAAAGATTTATCTGATCATCAATAAAATACACACAATATAAAATTATTATGTATTTAGTATTCCATCGTATGCCATTTTAATATGTCAAGTTGAATTATGAACAATAGTAGTGTTTGCAATGTATGACGTATTTTTGATGTGCCATAAGGCTTAATTTAAATTATTTGATTTAAACAGTTAATGAATTTGCACAAATAACTGGCCCAGAGAATAGATAGCACCTACTTTCCACTGTTAAAAATGTGTCCATTAAAACCTGTCTCCCTTAACACTGTATCTGTCTCCTGTCACTAATTAATCAACTGTACAATTTCCATTGCACAGTTTGGAAGGAAGCTGGTCTTAGTGTGAAGGATCTGCTGTGTTCTGGCACTCCTGAAGCAGCTCAAACACTCTTCCTGTTACTTGCACATCAGCTTATCCACTGAGCTTATGAGCTATCACCACACCTAACTTGTTTTCCACAAAGATGGGATTGGCTATGTGTGTGGAATTTGTAAGAATCTACATTGACCTATGTGTTTGGCATTTTTTTGGATACCCCCTAAAGCAACATATTAAAATAGGTTTTATCCCTGTATAGGTTGTCTGTATTCTGCAGCATTAAGATTTCCCTTCACTGGAACTAAGAGGCCCAAACCTGTTCCAGCATGACAATATCCCTGTGCACAAAGTGAGCTCCAGGAAGACATGGTTTCTCAGCTTTGGTGTGTAAGAACTCGAGTGTCCTGCACAGATCCCTGACCTCAACTCCATTAAACACCTTTGGGATGAACTGGAACACTGACTCCACGCCAGGCCTCCTTGCTCGACATCAGTAACTCTCCTCATTAATACTCCTGTGACTGAATGAGCACAAATCTCCACAGCCACACTCCAAAATCTAGTGGAAAGCCTTCCCAGAAGAGTGGAGCTTATTATAACAGCAGGAGGGACTAAATATATGGGTGTTCAGGTGTCCAGAAACTTATAAACTTAGAAAGATGTTGTGTTTGTTGGTTTGAATAATAATAATAATAATAATAATAATAATAATAATAATAATGATGATGATGATGATGATGATGATGATGATGATGATGATGATGATGATAATAATAATAATAATAATAATAACGCCACCTTGTGGTGATGAGTAATAGTTTTTTCTTTCCACTAATTTTATTCTTAGGTTCCACTTTTGAATAACAGTAATAACTTGCTCTTTGAGAATTTCCTCATCAGAATACACAGTCTTGAATACAAAAGCTGTATATGTTTATAAATGATCGCTCGCTGTAATTATCCATCTGAGCTGCAATCAGATATGGATGTGGAATTTCATTTCATCCCTGTTCCTCAAAGCAGCTCGCATTGCCACTCAGTGTCTATAAAACCAGACTGATAATTGTACTGTTGCTTTATACAGTATTTAACAGAAAGATATTACTCAGAAACATGACTAAAGGGACAGGATCACTGGGGTGTGGAAAGATAGTTATGTAACCCTGTGTTCAAGGATTTCGTGCTGAAAGGGAACTAAAATCCCTCGGATCATATCCTAAGCATCAGTAATCGCTAAAAATCATTGTTGTGGTTTTCTACCACTCGGTAAATATTTGACTGTCTTCCTCAGTAACCGCTCGGATCTGTGACATTCCTCAGCATCCGGGCATTTCTGCTCCGCTCTGCTTGGTTTACAGACACACACTCAGCCTAACATGATCACTCTTCTACGTCATCGATCTTTTACGTTTGGGGGCGTGTCTTCCCGGGCACCAAATGATTGGCAGTTATTTGAACCAACCACCGCACTGAAATTTTCCACACTAACCAATCGTTAGGTACTCACTATATTAAAAAAAAAAAAAAAAAAAAAAATCAAGTTCGTTGCCGTGTTCTGTTTTGAGGCAGGAAAAAAAAAAAAAAAAAAACTTCGGACGGTAGCTTGTTAGCGTTTGGTTTTATAAACGGATAGATACTACAAGAAAGAATTGTGACCGTTAATAATAATAATAACAGTAATAACTGGAAGCGTATCCTGGCGTTAACGTTAGAATAGTGGGAGATGTAGCCGGTCAGTTTATTCCGTGTACGTTAAGTCGCTCGGGGCACCGCTGCCGAGTGTCGCTTCCCGCAGCCTGGCTGGGACAGTAGCGGAGGGATTAGCTTATACAAGCGGGCTAGCCTGCTCGCTAGCTATGCTGAGACACGCTCAGGTCGACTGGTAGCTAGCTGCTCTGTTAGCACAAACACTGGCTCCTCTGCGCTTCGCGTTACCACAATATCTGCACGGCGGTTATTGCGTTTGTGCTCTCTGGATATTTACTCTCTAGCTGGAGTTTTTTTTTTTTTCTTCTTCTTCTTTTAAATAGCGTGCTAGTTCTGTAAGGTGAAGCTAGCAGGCATTCAGAGCAGCGCTAGCTACACCACCCTTAACACGTTTCTGGTTTCTTAGCCAGCAGGATTGGAAAGCTGACGGTTTGAGGTAAATATACACCTTTTAAAGCTCTGTGTTTGAGGTTTAAAATGCGGGAAAGGTGACACTCGGGAGAGGTTTAACTGGCTGTCTAGACAAGCGTCCAGTCAAAGCTCTCAGTCAGGTGTCATAGTGAAGAAGGGGTGAGTGAGCAGGCTGTACACATCTGTTCACATCTGTTCAACATCTCCACCAGTGAACCCCAAGAACCAGTGTTCAGTCCTAGTACTTTGCATTTTCATGGTTTTTTCCCCCTCTTAAACTCGTAAAGAACTGACTTTTATAGCAGACAAAACACATCAGGTAATGTGTTTTTTTTTTTTTTGCAAAATTGCATGGGGCTGGGATTTGCATCTCACCTTATATGAAGCACTTGAAATAATTCCTAAAGCAAGTAAATTAGCAATGCTGTTGTTAAAAAAAAAAAAAGCCTTCAGGGCTTTGGTATATTTTAGAGTTCTGTTAGAGTGTGTTAGGTATGTGTTAGTATGTGTAGGTATGTTACACACTTTCCTCTGTATCTTGTGTATGTGTTGATCATTATTTAGCTCAGATTTCACTCTGTGTATCTGAATGCTGCATGGACTGTAATACTTTCAGTTCAGGTCACAAACTTTAGAAAACGAGTAGAGTTTCCATGTTAAATGCTTGACTATGCTGTTCTGTGCTATGCTGTTCCTTATCTGATGTGGTGCAAGGCAAGGACCTGCTGAGGAATTTAACAGAAAGTCCTACTCTTACCTGAGAGAAACCTTTGTTTTTCCAGCTATGAAGTGAAATTCAAAATGGAATGATGTCAACGTAAGTTTCACTGATTACAAATAGTGTACAGTGGGATTCGTGGCCATTATATCACTCATGAAATCTGCAGATAATGAGTGAAGTAGTAAGGAAAGTAGGCTAACAAACACCAAAACACTGCAACTTTCACAAACTAAAAGTGATTGTAATGTTTTAATGCCGTGTGTTATATGAAGCTTATATGAAGTTCTGAGAAGTTCATCGTATTATTATGCTGAGCTGTCTGCATATTATTATTATTATTATTATTATTATTATTATTATTTTTTAATTTTGAATCCGTATCAGTAATCTTTTTGCAGCTGATCTGCGTATTCTCACTTGGACAAGAGTTTTTGTTTTCGGTGGTGGTCACCTACGAAAAATCTGCATCATCTTTAAACCGCTAAGCCTGTCCATGTACTTTTAGTCAATTTGTTTCTATTCATATAATGTGATGATAAATTTAAACTCCATATCAGCAGATCTGTTTGAGTTTTATGGCTGTGACTATTGATTATTTTGATAATCAATTAATCCATCAATGCTTTCTTTTGTGATGAATCGATTAGCTGGATTATTTATAAAATATCTTAAATATCAAAAATATTTATTTAGAAATATTTCTTTGGTCAGCTAGCACTACTACAGAACACTTATCTAGGCTTAATTAAATAACAGGTCACTGACTGTAATACAACATTGTTGACATTTATCAGATAATTTGTCACAGAATGAGAATATTATCAAGCATTTGTCAAACCAGACGAACGCAAGGTTACTGGTTTACTGGTTTACTAACTTATTTTAGTAACCTTGTTTTCCTGCATTTCAAGCCATAATTTGTTCAACTCCAGCCAGATAAATTTAAAAGAAAAGCATAAATATCTGCTGGCTGTCTCATAAGCCCTATTCGAACAGAACTAAACTCACATTGGGTTCTGGGGTCATTTCCTATTTTACAGGTGCCACTCTGTGATTTTATTTTCCCCCTGATTGGCCCTGTCAGTGTTTTTCTCCGTTGTCTTCTACAGGCCAGGTTACCTGCTGTTTTTCGCCAAACTCGACCGTCTTCTGATAATTTCAGTTCCATCCGGATACACGTCTGTAATTTTCTATGCAGATGTTACCTAGCATTGATAAAATCAGTGATCCTCTGCCAGATATTAAACGCTTCCCGGATCACGAAACAAAAAATGGATGCTTTTAGAAGAGGCACTCGACCATATACTTGGTCTGGGCGGTAAAACCTCGACAACGCTGCCTACCTGGGAAAGCAGCAAGAAAACAAAATTGTTAAGAAAAGCTAGATCTCACAGGCTGATTAAAGGATTCGTTAATACATTACCTTATATTCACATATGCACAACTTTTAGTTTTCGGTAAATAATGACTCGTTTTCTGTGCCAGTTTCTTAAATATCTAATTTTGAGTGCTGATAAGTTTATACTTTGCTTATATTCAAACTGCTAATCATTTCCAGTTATTAATTTATCAGCATTTAACATTGGATACTTAAGGAGCTGACCATGTGAACATCCACAAACATCCAGGCTCATAGAAAACACAACCCATTGGAAACCTGCTCCTCCTGTGGTAATTTTATTGAGTTTTATCATTGGGGAGACGTGTAAAAAATGTATTACAGACGTCCGCCTGATAAACTAATCCAATCTGAACAGGGCTTTAGACCAGGCATTCATTTGAGAGCATGTTCAGTCATTTTTAACCAGGCAAGTTTTCATATAAACATTTTGGTTACTGACATTTTGGTCAAAGTAGCATGAGATAATGTTTTCTGATAGAGCAGGAAAAATCACTGAATATGACCATAAATGTGTGATACAAATAGAAAACAGGATAAGGTGCGAGAACCCGGTGCACAGTGATTAATAAGCATGGTTCAACAAAGTACATCATGCTTCCACTGTTTCTCACATTCCCACAAACAAATGACTACAAATCAAAATTTTGCCCACTTGAACATACAAGTTATGTTATGAGGCCAGCAGCGTAGAGTAAAGTAAGGAGTTTGTGTATTTTAGAGAGGAGCTTGTACTGCTTTCTCTGTGCTCTGCCATTTCCATCAAAGTCTAAATGAAATTTAGTCGTTGGAAATGTGTGAAGTTAATTTTGTGCCAAATTTATCAAACTGTCAGGCCTTAAAGCGAAATATTATAGTATTATAATAAAATGTGTACTGATGATGTTTCTTCTTCTGGAATTTGTTTGATATTTGATCTTTTTATGAGTGGAAGCATCATGGAAGAAATCATACCTTAAACGTGAGTTGGGTGACTGTAATTCGGAGAGACGAGTTCTCTGCCCCTTAGCCACAGTCACTCAACAAACTGTGCTAATTCACCCAGCATGCTAGGAATGGAGCGCGTGCTTAACAACAGATATCAGCACCCTGGAGCTGCAGCTCGCTGTCTGTTGGATTTCATTCTGTTTTATAATTAGCTATTGCTTTATATTTGTATTTAGATTCACAACATTAATTGCATTGACAGTTCAGATGACAGCAGGTCAGAGTGGAAATCTGAGGCCCTGTGCACACGTACGGATATTTTTTAAAAAATATAGTTTATTTTTTAAAAAATATAGTTTTGAAAAAAAAGTCACATTTCTGAAAATATCACTACTACATGAAAACACAAAAACGATTTGATACGTTGTCATGTGAGCACGCTAACTGATTAGGTGGTGATAAAGCTTCATACTATCTGTAGCTGTGAATATGTCTGCATTATGTGTAGTTTTGAGGAGTGACATGAAAGTAGGTATTTCATTGTACTTCAGGGCAAATGACAAATAAAGCAACTTGATCAAAAGGCTGTTTTCATGTTGACAGGAGGCCAAAACACAGAGGAAAAGAAATTACGCTTCCACAAATATTCTTATACGTGTGGACAGGGCCTGAATGACTGCACTACCAGCTCCAAAGCATCCACTGAAGGCCTGAGGAACATGTTAAACATACATTATTTTAGTTTAAATTATTGTTCTGTCACAGTTCACCAGTGTAAATCTAGTGTAAACTCCTGCTATTATTAATTAAGAATTAGTATTTTGGTTCACGTATATTATCTAGCTACTTCGCTGCGTTGGTAAGGTAGCCAAGATTAACTTTAGTAGAAAATTTGTGAATGAAAATCAATTTTGTGACCTTCTGGATGAGGTGTACTACTGTTGTTGTTGTTCCTCTTCCGCTGCTCGTGTTAGGGGTCGCCACAGCGGATCATTGATCCGCGTATATTTGATTTGGCACAGTATTTACATCGGATGCCCTGGATGAGGTGTACTGTAATGCAGTATATATGTGACAGCATATGTTTCATGTCCAAGCTGGAGCTATGTAAGACTGGATATTAGGCTTGGATTTAGTTTAATTTTATTTATCACATTTGACACAAAATAGAATGTTTTGACATGATTGATATCAGTTTGGGGCCTATTTTGTTCTGTTCTGTTTCCTTTCACAAAATGAACCCCAGGCTCAATTATTATTAATCTTAGTCTAGAGCTCTGTAGGGGAATTTCACACAACTTTCATATGTAATAATTCAGAGTGTTTTGTTTCAGTTCTGTCTTTAAAACCACTCTGTAGATTTGACCAAATGACATTTTATATTTTTCAGCTTTTCTACAGGAGTTTATTTATTCGCAGGTGTCTCGGTCTGAGAAAGTTTTACAGTTGTTGATAATTCCACTGAGACAGTTAAATTTCCCTGCTTAAGCTTGTGTTTTCCCATCAAAGTCCATGTTTTTATGGCTGCTTCCATGCCAATTACATGCTGTATGCTATTGTCTTTTAGCAATTACATTTATAGGCAATGTACAGTGTACAATGTACAGACCTATGAAGGAATATGGCCTCACAGTAGAAGGAATGGGCTGATGGTGGTTTTATTCCTGCTGATTTCGACTTTGTTTATTAAATACGACTTCTCACTGATGAAATTAACACTGTTTTTCTCAGTTGTAGAATCGATGTTTAATATTAAATACTCAAGCTATGCCTTAGAAACCTAATTACCATTATTAACATTAGAAAAGATAGCTTGTTTCTTTAATTTGGGAGGCAAAACAGCAGTATACAAACTTCAGGACACATGGACATAAATGTGAATTTTCCATTTACAGCCCTTTTCCTCCTATGGCGGTGGCCATTATAAATGTTTATTGTTTTCCGTGATCTGTCAAGTCACGCGAATTTTGAAATAACTGGCTGCTGTTGCTTCATCTGCCTGAATTTTACTGCATGGTCTGAATGCAGGATTATCTTGTTTCTCCTTGTAGTTTTACACTAAGGCTGTTTTCTTTTGGTCTTCTCCAGACCCCATCGGACTAGTGAAGAGTTTTATATTTCCTAGACTGGACAAGTTGAGTATGTGGCTCTATTTCGAAATCCTTTTGATTCTACTAAATCTACTATTGCTATAAGTCATGGTTTGGTTGCTCATTGACAATGTCTCTGTTGGCCAACACCCAGTGTAGGAATTTAAGATAATGAAAAGTGTGTGTAGATGAACCTTCATAAGGTCTGTTAAGGTCAGTAAAGTATAGTCAGGTGCAGCACAGGCAGTCTGTTAACCTTGGTTCTGAACATTTTCAGTTAGGTTAAGGGTCATTGCTTTTATTAAAATGACGTCCTTGGCACACAGCTTTATTCAGTAATGATCTATTACAGTGTGTGAAGCATGTGGCGGTGAGGAGTTCCTTCCTCCTCTTCTTGTGCCTGTGTCTGTGACTGTGAGGAATGAGCTAAAGCATGAAAACTTCCTGTCAGGCTAGACCTCTTTAATCCCCACCAGGCCTGTGAGGATGTGTACTGAGCAGTTACATAAGCGCTGACAGTCAGAGGGAAGACCAACGTGCTACTACCTCATCCGTCCTTCATCTACTCTGCTTCACCAGGCTAATCATGTCGCCCGGCTGTTAACCTGCCACAGGTGTTGTATTTCACTGACCTGTGTATGGCAGTCATGTGGGCATTGTATTGTATGCTGTTCTCCACAGAGATAACAGCGCTCTGTTTTACCTCAGTGCCAGTTCTTCTGCCTAGGGTGAGGCAACCCTGAAAAGGAGCAGGTTCACTCTGACACAATACATACCGCCAAAGATATCCACAACAGTAGCTATGTTTCCATACAAGTTGCGAGTTTAACTTATGCGAGAAATTGGAATATTGCATAAAACATTTGTGAATAAAGCACCGTTTCCATTCCATGTGTTCAAGAGAACAAAATCATCACTTCCTGGGGTATCAATACAAATGGAAGTTGTTGCAATCGGGGAAGCCACTGTCGCTCTTTTTTTCCAATATAATCAATTACTTGCGCTTCATAGCGCACAGACGAAACACTGTCACAAACCTCTTGTTATCTTGCGATCGGAGGCGGATCGTGTGAAACAGTTCTGGGAGGTAATTATATGAAATAATTTCAAGACGGACGTGACCATTGGTGTTTGTCCTAGTATTTTGTCCATATCATCAAAGTAGTGAAATGTGGTCTTGCCACCACGTCCGAGCTTTCTTTTTCCACCATGTATCTCTGCTCTCTGCTATCTGTATCTCTGCTCTTCCATTTATATCGTAAAATGGTCCAAAACTTCTTGTATCCTTTAAGGATTATCTCCACTCGCACTTCTTGGAAAATCTGCACATTTTATTGATGTTTTCCATCAATAATTGAAGTCTTTTTTTTTTTTTTTTTTTTTTTTTTTTTCTCCCTTCCAGAATTATGTTAAAATGTTCGGACCTCGTCATCTATCCAAACATACCTCTCGCTCTCCGCCATTTTTACTTTTCTGAGCCAATTTTCCAATCACAGACATTAACAGTTGGTATCTGATTGCAAACTGAATTGATTAGGCTCATGTCCAACAATTTGATCAAAGTGTGACATTCATTCACTGTGAGGAAATAACAAGTATCTAGCAAGGTTTTAGACATCATTAGGTAGACATGACTGTTTTTAACCACTGCCTTTGTTAAACTGGCTCCTTACCCAACATGAGCTTTGCTGGAAGATAGCTAATTTCAAAGAGCAATGAACTTTTAATTCTTAAGAATATTCAGATGTTGGAATTGGAAAGTCAAAAAAAACACCAGATTTATAAATCAACAGTCCACAAGACGGCGCAATGAATAAATACAAACCAATGCGGCTGTTAACAAAGTGCATTTATTTTTAAACTAAAGTGCATAAAATTTTCACACATTTTTTTGGTCATAGTTTGTTTTCTGATGAAAATATTCCTTAATTTTAGTCAATATTTCATCATATCATTTATTAATTTTAGTCATTTTTACTCTGACTTAAATGGCATCAAATGTTAGTCAGCAACATTTTAGTTGAGGAGAAAATATGAAGATTAAACCAAATATTCACACATTTTATATATTAACTTAAACATGCATCAACAAAAACATGTGAAAACTACCTTTGTTGTGAAAACCTGATCTCCTAAATTAATAACATTACACTGAGTCCAATGTTGTAATACAATACTGTGAATTTTGTTATGCTTTAGTTATTCATTGTCTGTGTTTTAGTGCGTTGTTACGGAAAGAGCATATTCACAACGTGACTTACCGTTCTACCAACGTGTTACTTAAGTTCAAGTTCACTTGTGCGTTTTGTGCAGAAGCAAGTTGTAATATTACGTTTGTTGTGTTAATCTCATATGTGTATAGGATGTGTTTGGGTGAGTTAATTAACTTGCTAGTAAAGTTAATTAACCTGCTAGTAAAGTTAATTAACAGAGTTAATTAAAATGATCAAAAATGGTCGTGGTCATGTCCATATATCGTACGATAAGTTGATAACATAAATATCGTGACAGGTCTACCTCACAGGCCTAGCTGTTAGTCATTAAGCTTGGGACGATTGATGATAGTATCGGGAATCATCGATGGATTCACGATGGTTATCAAGGCGGACGATTTAATTGTCTGGCATAAATCGTGGCATCTGTGTTGTGTCTTGTAATATGTGTTTCTTTTTTTGCCTATTTTGTATCCTGTATTAACCTTAACCTGTTATCTGACTTCATAGCAGAGCAACAAAACATCTTTCTCTGATGCTGCTGTTCAAGACAGGGCACATACACGTGTATTAAGTATAATTTTATTTCAAACTTTAATAAGCTTAGTACTACAAGCATTCCTGACCTTGTTAGTGGGTTCAAAAAACCAGACTAAACACTAGCTTTTTTTTTTCCTTTGTAATGGATTAACTTGTGCATGACACGTGTTACGAATGTCTAGCCACGCCTCCTTCTTTTCCCCCCTCAATGCCACAGGCCTTACTATCGTCAGTGGTGTTCATTAATTGTCATGATGGGACGATGGCACATTAGACACGATCTCACAAGCCTATTAGTCATTATTGCCTTATTGATTTTTGCAATACTAATATTGCAGTAGCCTGTAGTATGCAGATGAGCACTTGGAAAAACTAAATTTTATTTTTCTCCCATATCACACATTTGAAGAAATGGCCAAATTAATATCACCTGATTTTAAGGATGCATCATGGGTGCTATTATTTATTATTTACATAATTTATTTGCAGTGTGCAGCAGTGTCAATGCAGGTTTATACCTATTACACCATTCTGCTTGAATACAAAATAAGATAAGAAGTGGCAATAAAAGAAACTTGTCTGTAATGCTTCTTAAGTTTCATTGTTTTGCTGTGGTTGCTATGGTGATGTGAATGCTTCAGTCTGATGGCAGAATGTGGTCCTGGAAAAAGTAGGCTTGCCTAGTCTTGTACTCTTGTTTGAGTCCCTGGATGTTTGTAAACTGTTATCTTAATTATGCGGTGGTCTTTGCTGTGGCAGAAACAGTTGAAGCCACTACTGAGGTTTTTGCTAGAAATTATTTCTGATAACTGTTGGAAAAAACAAAAAACTGTTAGTAGACTGCTTATAATTCTGACTGCCTTTATTCTTTTCCTTCTCTTCTCTGTTTCAGGGATATGTCTTCAGCAGCCACTGCACCGCCATCCGTAGACAAGATGGACGGCTTCTCAAGGAAGTCAGTCCGGAAATCTAAGCAGAAGCGAGCACAGAGCTCGTCTCAGTTCAGATCTCAGGACAAACCCATCGAACTAGTGCAGCTGCCACTACTGAAAGGTATCAAACGCACCATGTTTAGATATCAGCCATTCACCAAGACCAAAACGTCATGGGAGTCAGAAGTATGTGGAAACCTGACCATCGCACCCGTGTCTGGGCCTTCCTAACTGTTCCTAACACAATTGTAAAGAAAGTGTATGCTGCAGCATTAAGATTTCCCATCACTGGAACGAAGAGGCCCAAAGCTGTTCCCGCATGACAGTGCCCCTGTGCACAAAGCGAGGTCCATGAAGGCATGGTTTGCTAATGTCATCAGTGCCCAACCTCACTAATGCCCTTGTGGCTGAATGGGCAGAAAACCCACAGCCATGCTTCAGAATCTAGTGGAAATCCTTCCCAGAAGAGTGGAGTCTACCATTGCTGCAAAGGGGGGAAAACTCCATATTAATGCCAGTGGGTGTGGAATGGGATGTTCAACAAGCACATCTGGTTGTGATGGTCAGAAGTCCACATACTTTTGCCCATATAGTATAATTTGGAGAACAACACCTAGACACCTCTTTCGGATCATACGTAGATTAATTAAGGTTGACTGTACCACCTCTTTGCCTGTCTCACATCATGCAATATTTTCTTGATTTTTTTTTTTTTTTTAATTTTTTTTTTTAAATTTTTTTTTTTTGAAGTTCTAAGATTGATATTCATAAACTCATTCTTACTACCCAAACTGCCTCTTCTGTTTATTCTTTCAGTTTGTCCAGCTTTTCTGGTGCCCTTCTCTCAAATTTCCCTCAATTTGACTCTGTTTTATTTAGTAAAGTGGTGTCATGTACGAAAGTTACCACTAGCATACGCGACCCTCTTCCTACTAGCTTATTTAAATCTTGTTTTGATTTCTTGCGTCTAGTTGTCTAGTTGTTGTGGAGTTGTGTCGGCAGCATTTCAAACTGCTGCTGTTTACACCAGTCCCAAAAAATCAGAATATGGATTTGGACAATTTGAATAATTTTTGTCCTATCTGCAATCTCCCTTTCTTTCTAAAGAGCTTTGAGCGTGTTGTTGCTTCTTAATTATGTAAACACCTTACTGTTAACAATTTTTTGAGTCTTTTCAGTCTGGTTTTTGTAAGTTTCATAGTTCAGAAACTGCTCTGGTTAAAGTCACTAATGATTTGTTAATAGTTTCCGATTCTGGCTCTCTTTCTATTATTTTCCTTGATCCCAGGGCTGCTTTTGATACTGTTGATCGTAATCTTTTACTTGCGAGACTTGAAACTGTCTGTAGTGTCACCGAGACTGCCTTAAGCTGGGTTAGATCTTATCTCATTACTCGTAAGCAGTTTGTGTTGATTTTTATGTGGATGAAGCACAAATTTATATCCACTCCGAAGGGTAAAAAATGTGGCATTTCCCTCCTTATTAACCTGTATCTCTGAGATAAAACCATGGATGTCTTATAATTTTCTGTCTGAACAGTAATAAGACTGAAGTCTGTCTTCTCTTCGCTCTAAAGCGGGTCCTTTAATTCGGTTGATGGTTCAGTTTTGGAGTTTCGAATGAAATCGAAAAATCTAGGAGTTACATTTGATGCAGGCTGGACTTTGTATGTGCAGAATACTGACAAAATGTCATTTTTTTCATCTCAGAAATATTGCAAGACTTCGTCCTATGTTATTTTTCTCGGTGGCTGAAAAACTGATTAATACTTTTGTGTTCTCCGCATCGATTACTGTAATACATTTCATGCTGGGGTAAATAAATCCACACTAAACAAATTACAATATGTTCAAAACCCAGCTGCTAGAATCCTGACTAGGGCAAAGACAAGTGATTGTATTACTCCTATTTTGGAATCCTTACATCGGCTTCGTGTCAGGTTTTGAGTTGATTTTAAAATTCTCATGCTTACATATAAAGCTCTGCATGGACTGGCTCCCTAGTATTTGACTGACCTCTTAACACTATAAACCCCAAAACTCTTCTCAGTCTGGTCTTTTAGTTGTCCCTCAGACTCGTTTACGCTCCATGGGCGATAAGGCTTTCTCATCGTGTGCTCCTAAACTATGGAATTCACTCCTGGCTGATATCAAACATACACAGACATTTGGGTATTTTTAAATCTTACGTTAAAACATACTTTTTAGGTTAGCTTTTACTTGACTGCTGAATTAATTTTGTATCTGCTTTGTTTTAATTGAGTTGTTTGTGTGCTTATTTTTTAATGATTTGTACAGTATTTATACATGATAGTGTTTTTTATGTAAAGCAACTTGAGATACCTTTAAAGGTGCTATATAAAATAAAGTTTATTATTGTTATTATTACAAAAATGATTTTTGTGTCCATTATCGTTGTCTTGAGGCACTAGTCTTTGTTTCTGTTCAGTTTTGGTTAAAAGAAAAGACAAATGAAAACTTTTGAGTGGTTGAGAGGTGGGTTTTACTCATAACACATCAGATAGAAAAAGATGCTGATTTTGTGAAATCCTCTGATGTGCATGCACAAAGTGCACAGTTCTGTTTTTTTTTTTTTTTTTTCCTTCTTTTATCTCACACTCTCTCTCCCTGTAGATGTGTCTGTCCAAGAGCAGCCAGAGTTGTTTCTAAAGAAGGTGCAGCAGTGCTGCACTCTGTTTGACTTCATGGACACACTGTCAGACCTCAAGATGAAGGAGTACAAGCGCTCTACTTTGAATGAGCTGGTGGACTATGTCACAGTTAGCCGAGGTTACCTCACTGAACAGACCTATCCAGAGGCTGTCAAAATGGTTGGTGCTACAGTCATGTTGATCAGTTGTTACTGTCTTCACTTTACATTCAGTAATCGTAAACATGGTTGTCATTTAAGACGCATCACTGCCTCAGGGTTTCCCTTAGGTTCTCTCTCTCTGTATGTCCGTTAGGTGTCCTGTAACATATTCCGGACACTTCCTCCCAGTGACAGTAATGAGTTTGACCCAGAGGAGGATGAGCCTACGTTGGAAGCCTCATGGCCCCACTTGCAGGTAGAACCAAGGGCAACATCGGACATTTTTTCTACTTAATTCACTGTAACCAGTCATCGTGCTGTCCCTGGTCATCTTGTGCTGTTTGTCAAATTATGGTATCCAAAGGTTTGTCCTTGGCAGAAAATGTTACCCAATCCTTGTCTGTCTCTCCAGCTCGTCTACGAGTTCTTCATTCGCTTCTTGGAGAGTCAGGAATTTCAGCCCAGCATTGCCAAAAAATACATTGACCAGAAATTTGTACTACAGGTTTGTGTTATGGAAATGTATATTGGTTTACTGAGGTTAGCACTAAAGTGAGTAAAAGTTCTAAATAAGTGAGCTCGTTGCATGGAATGAAGTAGTGTATTGTGCACTTTGCTCTGCTTTGTTTTTGTGTTCAATGTTACCAAGGCTATGAACATGTGCGTATTGCCAGTTCAAGATGTGTGTTTGCGGGTGCTGCTAAATAAACCAGACTGTTGACCAAGTGCCTCTGTCTTACCCTTGCTCTGTTTGTTCTCAGCTTCTGGAGCTGTTTGACAGTGAAGACCCTCGTGAGAGAGACTGCCTGAAGACTGTCCTACACAGAATTTATGGCAAGTTCCTCGGTCTCAGGGCCTTCATCCGCAAACAGATCAACAACATTTTTCTAGGGTAAGTAGAGTGAAATTAATTTTGTTTTTTTTTTTTTAGTGATGAGTCAGCTCAGATGATTTGGTATACTGCATTACTGATGTTATCTGCCCTGTTTTCGAATGTCTCTCCCCTCTCCTCATCTCCTCTGTTGGGAGAAGGTTTGTGTATGAAACAGAGCACTTCAATGGAGTGGCTGAGCTGTTGGAGATCTTGGGAAGGTATGTGCCTGACTAGTCTTTGATATTAGTGCGGAATGTACACTCTCGTTTTGTAATGAGATTCCTGCTTGCTTCTTTTTTTTTTTTTCTTTCTCTCTTTTTTTTTTTTTTGGTTCTCTAGTATCATCAATGGTTTTGCACTTCCTCTGAAAGCTGAACATAAGCAGTTCCTGGTAAAAGTTTTACTGCCTCTGCACTCAGCAAGAAGTCTGTCCCTCTTCCATGCACAGGTATTCTGGGCCCTGTGCCTGCTTTGGCTGTTTTACAGTTAAGTTTTTTGTTTGTCTGTTCATGTTTGTCTGTGCTTGACACTTGATGCTTTATTTCACACTGTGAAAAGTGAAGGACACTTGAAGCTACTGATCTGACACGTGGCAGGAAAGAATATCAGTCTCAGAACAGATTTCACCAAGTATTGTTGATTGTGTTATTGAAGAGATTGTTCAGTACCTGCATCTCAGCAAATTTCCTCAGAAGGGGTGAAATTGAGGACACCCTAAGTAAATGAGTGCACTGTCTATAGATTCCCTTGAGGGAGAACAGTGAGTGGAGTGAGGAGGACTGTGTGAGTTCTTCACTTCTGCTGTTGTCAAGCAAGCACACACACTTAACATTTCTGTCTCTTGCAGCTGGCCTACTGTATTGTGCAATTCCTAGAGAAAGATCCCACGCTAACAGAACCTGTAAGTGACATCCTGCTCACAGCTCTTCTCTTTCTTTTTGATAGATTTTTTTTTTCCCTTTGTGTCTCATTTGATTTTGGAACTTTTCAGGTGATAAGAGGGTTGTTAAAGTTTTGGCCGAAAACCTGCAGTCAGAAAGAGGTAAATGAAAATTTGATGGTTAATTCACAAGTGTTTGTTAGTTGATAAAATACGTCTCTTACTTATTGAATTGGGAATATCAATATTTCTTAGCAATATTTCTTAACAGGAGTTTGAGTACTCTTAAGAGATTTTCTCCTATGCAATACCAATTTGGAACTGTAATTCTTGGCTCTGTGTTGAATACACTGACTGTAAAGAGTTGTGCAATGAGCTCTTAGATAAAAGCAAAACATCGGAGAGAGGGCCAGTGTGCTGCTTCTGTATCTGCCCTACTGTATCTGCCCTGCTGTAATCTAGTTTCTCGTCTTTTGATTTTTAAAATTTATTTATTTTCCCCCACAGCAGAGTAGCTACAAGGTTGTGCATGACGATTAGCAGCTGTTTGCCCTATGAAGGAAGATGCCCGCTTTGTTTTTTGACATTCTTACCGGTATGTTCTTAGGTTATGTTCCTCGGTGAGCTGGAGGAGATCCTAGATGTGATTGAGCCCACACAGTTTGTCAAGGTGCAGGAGCCTCTGTTCAAACAGATTTCCAGATGTGTATCCAGTCCTCACTTTCAGGTCTGCATTTTATACCCATAAACACACCCACACATTTTACTGTATACTGTTCAGCCAAACCCCTTCTAACTGCACAAACTCATGGCAATTTCAAAAAGGAAGTAATTGTCTTCCTTTACTTCTCCGTGGCAGGTGGCTGAGCGAGCCCTGTATTACTGGAACAATGAGTACATCATGAGTCTGATAGAGGAGAACTCCAGTGTCATTCTGCCCATCATGTTTGCCAGTCTCTACCGGATCTCCAAAGAGCACTGGAACCCGTAAGTGTACTCAGAATTGATTCTTAACCTGCAGTTCACTGATGGCTAAATATCCAGGAAACTATTTAGGTCAATTAACAGAATTTTTCTGATACACTGACTCGTCCCATGGAACAAGTACGCTTCCTTTTTAACCTTTCAATCCACACTAAGTCCCTGATAAGTGTTACTTTTGTGTAACAATGCAACTCAATCCATCCTGCCTTTTTTGTACATGCCATGTGGGTAATGCATAAAATCCAAAGAAATCTTTGTGTATGTTGTGAAATACAGTATATTTAAAAGCATAATCTTTAACACTCTTTTAATTTTTTTTTTCTTTTTTGATCATCTCATCACCAGAGCGATATCTGCTTTAATCTACAATGTGCTAAAAGCATTCATGGAGATGAACAGCGCACTATTTGATGAACTTGCTGCAACTTATAAATCGGAACGTCAGAGGTAAGATGCCCAGCATTTTGGTGTACAGTGAAACTGAAATTGAGTATCACCTGCATGAAGAAAACTGTACCTCTCTGGGTTTCCCTCTGTTCCTGTGTCTCAGGGAAAAGAAGAAAGAGAAGGAGCGGGAGGACTTGTGGCGGAAACTGGAAGAGCTGGAGCTGAGGCGAGGAATTCAGAACAGCGACGGCATCATTCCCACCTAAACATGGATGTAGCTCCATCCTTACATCAAGCTCCAACCAATGTTCTGCCACAGGGACGCCACATCTCCATGCTCCTTGTGCTACATACTTTACTGTACACTCCTGCATTTGTTTATCCGTTTTTCCCCACCAGCACTGTAAAAACCCTTTCCGCTCTGTTTCCTTTGACAATGATCCTACACAAAAAAGAAAAGGACAAGATGTGCTTACCTTGGGGGAAGACTTTATATACACTCCTTGCCATTTAAAATAAAGATAATCAACCACATTATGGGATGTATCTTGAAAACCATTTGCCTGAGAACAGGAGTCCTTTTTTTTTTTTTTTTTTTTTTTTTTTTTTTTTTTTTTTTAAATTAAATAAATGTCTCTCGAGTGTGGTCCCAAAGACTCCCCATAATGCAATGGAGTCTGAGTCGATTATTTCATGCAGTCTTGAGGCCTTCATTCCATCTTGAGGTTCTTTGTCCCATGTCTCTCTTTTTTAATCCTCAGAGAGAGGCTTGATCTCACATTTTCATTATTATGTGTCCTGGAAATGTGTGACTACTAGGCCAGAGTCTAGAAACTTCACACACAGTACAAAGATGTCATAGCAAAATCGATTGACATGAAATCTTTATTCACCTGCATTATTTTTACAGGCTATTAAAAATGTGATCATCGCAGTTCTTTTGGTGTATGGACAGGTGTCGGTCCGGCACTGGTACAGTCAACGAGTAGTAAGCTACAGCGCTCACTATCATCTCACTGAAGTATTTTCTTGAGAATTTCAAGACCTGTTGAAAATTTCATTCTGGCAGTTCCCTGCTTACGAAGAATTTAAGAAAGATCTTTGAAAGTAAACATTTTTGACACCACTGAAGACTTTGAGTTCCTTTCTTGTAAAGCAGTGTTCAGAACTTCATTCAGTGTATTTGAAAAGTTGAGCTGTTTTAACATCTTAACCTGGACTCTTAGCCATAGGCAACTCTGACGGCTTCTGCTCGTCTTTGGACTTTAACATGGTTGGATGCTCTTAAAGTAATGTGGATTAAGCTAGAATATTTTTAAAGGAGTGTTTGGAATGAAAGCCTGCATATGTGGCGTATTTCTAAATGCTGATCCAGTCTTATTCCTCAACAGAAATGCCATCCACTATAGTGGGTTAGGACTAAAGCACTTGGAGTTAGAGAGTTTGTTGTGTTCACAGGACTCACTATCCTTGTTTTTATTTTGTTCTGTTTTATTTCAAATTAAAATCATGGGTGTGGATTTTACACGTGAGGAAGATGTATTTTTTATTGCTCTATCTGTGGGCCTCTGTCCCTTTCATCAATCTTGTGTGATTTATTATTATTATTATTATTTTTGGATGGCCTGCTATGTTTATGTTAAAACTTAAAAGAAAGGGTTTGTTGAACAGAATAAATCTTAATTATTTTAAAAAAAATACAGAGACATTAAATAAACCTGTTTTTTGTGATAAAATGTGTTTCATCTGGTTTTTTTTTTGTTTTTTTTTTTTTTTTTTAAATTTTTTTATTTATTATTTTTTTGAATTGGTGCTGAGAAATAAGATCGGCTGTTTTGGATTTCAAGTTTTCTCATGGTAACACAAGTCGAAAAGCTTTTCTCAAGGAACTTTTGAAGGAAAGAAGCTGTAGTTACATCAGTATAAACGTCTATGTGACTGAGTTCTCTGCTAGCAATTACACTTTGAACGCCATGCTGTCAAAAATCAGTCTGATTTGCTTTGCAGGTTTCTTGTGTAACGTGTGGAAAGTTCTGACAACTGAAATGTTGCACTTTGTGACTTGGCACTTTTGAGTTTAAGCACTTTTTACACCAGCAGAGGGCAGTGAGCGCACATCATTCAAAAGTTTAAATGGCAGTAGAAAAGAATGACTAAATATTGAGCTCCTGGAGGGAAACTGTAATAGTCTATACTGTGCTAGAGTTGAGTGTTTGGAAATGCATGTAAATGCACAAGTCTTTAAGAGTTTTAAGCACTCAAGTGTAAATATACTTAAAGACCAGGTTCTGTGGTATGCTGCTGTTTTCTTTTCAGCAGTTTTTGAGGAACTCACCAGTGGTTATGTAGAGCCATGTATTATTGTAGTACTCTATACACTAGACTCAAAAACCTTTCCATTCTGCCTCAGGACAGTGTATAATATTTATACCAAAAATGGCATATTTAAGACTCCATTTCACATATACCCTTTAGCTAAAATTTTGAATAGGAATTTAGTAATTGTGATTATGTATGCTATACATTTATCAACTATATCTCTGTTGTTAATGGGATATTCCACAATTGGGTTGCAGTTTGTGTCCATTTATGTATGTAAAGGTAAAAGATATCTAAACATAGGCCAACTGTCCTTCATACTTCTGTGCATGTTTCAGATTAATAATTTAAAACTTTTAAACATAAATCCTATCTAGAGAACAGTGTTTTTGCCTGTCCTAGTCCACTAGAACTACACTTTACCTTCAAATAATCATTACAATACTTCAAAAATAGCAATTTTACAAATTAATATGTGAATCCATTTAATATATAATGCTTGAAGCATTCTTTTCCATGAATAATCTATTATAGGTGATGAAAAATGTACATTTTAGGTCCCAAAACATTCACTCCTATGAAATATTTGGAATATCTCACACCTTACACGTTACCTATGTTGTAGATTATGAATTTTAAAACATTAAGCAAATCATTACAATGTCCTTAATGTCTTCATGCTATTATCATGGATGCTAGTTAACACATTTTTTTTAACACAATTCTGTGCTAAACAAAAAAACAGCTTAATCGTGTTTTCAACCATTACACATTGAAGTGCAAAATGCAGCCATTGTCAGTAAAGGAACCCTGTTATAAAACAAACAAACAAACAAAAAAAAAAACAAGATTTTTCCAGAGATGGGTTAACATGTTTTAATGGTTTCATTTGACAAGGGCTAAATGGCACCCCTATCGTGGAACCTAAACTGAACATTTACAGCTCCTTGGTACAGTACAACTATATCTACATTGCAACAGTGATAAACTTCTGTGCGGGATTACAAGTCTTTGTGTCTTATGGATGATGTACAAATTGTCATAGCATTTTACTATTATATACTATCAGCATGGCACTGTGTAATCTGCTGAAAATAATTTTGTAAATGGCATCTTAAACAAAGCTAGACAATTCAGTTTGTTCACAAGTTTTAATCACAGCTGATATGGACAAGCTATAAATATATATTTGAGAAGAAAAGCAGTCATACACCAAGTTGCCGGTTTATTAGATATACCGATTTAGTAAATAAAACTGCTGTCTTTATGTATGATGTACAAACCAATACATTTACATATACAAAAAAATGTAATTCTCACCACATTCTAAATAAAAAAAAGGATACAAGTACACAGTTCAAGTTATAGTTGATGTGGCCAGGGCTAATGCTGGTCTTCTGTGTATGATTACAGTATACAATTTGTTGCATAGGATGATGTAAGGCACAGTGTCTGAAAAGAAGAAAATAAACTAACTCTGTGCTACATGGAAGGCACGTGGATTCAGGCTCATTCTTCCTGTGTGTAAAGGGCCGTTCTCCTCATCTTCACGAGGAGGTGGCTCGCTCCAGAAATCGTCCCTGAGGTGCCACATAACAGCAACCAGTGTTTAGTGCCAGTGCAGGTGTGCATTTAAACAGCACTGAGTACAGATGTGTGTGTGTTTGGTGTCATTTCAGACACTGGAAAGCTACAAGTGAATGTGAGAATGTGTCTAAACTTCTGCACTGTTCCATTTTTTAATGGTTCATGGCCATGATTATATTTTATTAAGACGGAACACACTAAAGCTCTTGCTGGAAAGGATCTAGACCCCTGGCTGCTCCAAAAGACCTTTGGAAAAGGATGAGGAATGAAGACAAAGCTTTATGTGTTTAGGTTGTTCTTAAATCAGGTCAAATGAGGAGGTGGATTTGGCAGAAGGGAGCAATAAAACAGTATATGATTGCTGTAGGAGATAACAATAGAGGCTTGACTTTTGGTAAAATCTTGTGTCTTTGTTGTGTTGATATATGTACAGTTGTAAAGTACAGACACTAAAAACATCTGCTTCATGCCCTGAGGATTTTCATAGCACCGCTATTGCAAAAGTGCCAACAAGAAAATCCAAGCAGGCAGAGAGAAGCAATTGAATTTTATCAAAAAAAAGCCCTGTCAGTGGATGAGGCAGCTAATTTTTTTTTAAAGATGTGTGCCAAGAAAACAGCGAGGCAAAAATCTGGGTATCCACTACTTAATAATAAGCACCTCCTATGTTTTTTTAAGCAGTCAGATACCACAGTCCCATCTTCTTGACAGAGGCTTATGAATTCACAGGTCAGAAAATGAGTTCAAATCCTGATGATGCCTCATCTATCCGTAGACAGGAGCCAAGAGAACAAAAAATTTGCTGTGCTTTCTGGGTGGGAAGGATGGGCATTACTGTCTGTCCCGTGTCAATCACAGTGACACTAGCCAAAGTGTCCTCCGTAGGTGGGAATTAGGGAGAAAATGGGGGAAAAAAAGCCTAGTTTTCAGGGGGCTCCTGTGCTTCCATGGTAGATGTTGGATGTAGATGTTGGCACCTCTGCTACTGAAATTCTGGATAGTTTCGGAAAAGATTCTCTCCTGGAAACTTAGAGAGATACTTGGGTACGAGAACATTTAACCTGCATGACTGTGTTTTAGGAGGATGAGCAATTTACTGCGTAGCACTGTTGGGGTTAAGTGTTGTTTGAAACACTCATTTTAAATGGCCCTCTTGGAAACTAAATTGTGTCGGGTTTCCCCATTTCTACTATTCCCTGTCTGTATCTGCTCCCCTTATTGATGATTTGGCCAGCCTCGTGAGAATTTCCCTTATTAACTATCTCAGACCATGGCTGCAAAAAAGAGCATGTTATTGATCTGAGGCAAAAGCAAGAAAATCACCCTTTACGGAGGAATGGATTTTCAACATTTGTTTCACAGGCCTTTGAAAAGCCTATAATGTATGAAACTTAAAATAGCCCATGGCTGGAAAACAAGACTTTTTTTATACTGGTAATTGGGGAAGTCGTCCTGTGGCAATTCAGAGACCTGTATCACTGTCTAAAGCTTAAGGTGAGAAAGCAGACTTTGGCATGAGCACAAACAGAATGACTGGCGGTTGATCGAGGCACTTGTAACGAGCAAAGACCATATAGTCATCTATATAGAGAGTTTTGAGTTTCCAAATCCCAAAAGGAAACTCATTTATCACACAGTCTGTATCTTAGGAGTTAAATATAAGCAGAGCAGGTATACACATTGCTTTCATTCAGATCCACTCCAATTCAGTGTAGCATGTCTTGTTTTTTAGTGTCAACGTCTGTGCGAGTCCAGGAAATGTACTCTACAGAACATATGAGAAAACGGCTGAAAAGGCTCAAACCTTGGAGGGCAGAAAATTATTAATAAGGAACTGAAGTGTGATTTTTCTTTTTTTTCATGACAGTAGTAGTGATGCAGAATACACATTGAGCAGGAGGTCCTGAAAACCTTTGGCTGTGTCTCATTTCCTCCTTCAGGTACTGAAGGAACTTGGCTGTGTCTCATTCCTGCCTTATATAGACTGATTTCAGGATGTTTGCTGATGTTCACTGGGTGATATGCCTCATGGCGCTTTGATCATGCAATAGTACAGCAGCTCCTGCATGATATACAGCACCTCTTCTGTTTCTTAGGGCTGAAGATTGTCAGGATGGCCTCGTCAAACACTGTCTTTAGTCCCTTCTGGGTCAGGGCTGAACACTCGAGGTAGCACTGTGCACCAATCTGTATACACAACACAAAAACATGTACAGACATGATAGAGACTGTCGGTATGCGTCTTAGAAAAGGTATGTCGGAGATGAGATGAATGAGATTTTCATACCTCTCTGGCCAGCTTGAGCCCTTGCTCATATGTCAGTGGTTTCTCCTTCATTTGGAGCAAACGGGCCAGTGTCTTTGGATCGTCTCGCAAGTCAATCTGGAGCACACAAAACAAAACAACCCAAATATCACAAATTAAAAATGTTGAAATATAGGAATAGCAAAATCCACTATAGCAGAATCAGCTTAATAAAAGAGTTTATGCTGTCAATATAAAACAGCTCATTCTTTTGGCTTTTGGACATGAAGCATTTAATAAAGACATACTTCTCTGACTAATTGATTTTTAAAAATTTTGTTTTTGTAATTGACTTTTTTTTTTTTTAAACAAGCCATATCATCACATCACAGCAGAGAGAGTAAATGTAAATAAAAAAATCATTCCTTGCTCAAAAAGCTGCCTTCAGCTTAATAATTTCCATAAATGCAAGCCTTAACAGAGGATCTGCTACAGATGGTTGTCGCTGAACTATGACCAGTTTCCGCCATATGTTAGTTCAATCTGTTGAAATACTGAAATACTGTTGAAATGGGTCCGCATTTGGACAGCAGTCTGCCAGTGGACGACCGTTGTTTTAGAGCATCGCTGCTTCTTAGTTTTTTGAGTGAACAAGTCCTTTCATTTCTATGAAACCAGATATCATTGTCTCTAGAGAACAGCCATTTGAACTATTACTTTCTACCATTAACCTGCAGAATAATTTAATATGAAAAGCATAAGGTAAGTCAGTTGTCTAAAAAAAAATCAGTGCCCAAATAGCTATGAAGGAACCTGTAAGGAAATGATGTTTACTAGCCCCATAAGGCTGTTAGGTTAGAGGGAATAAAACTAGAACATTACGTGACTGCACCAGCTATTTCTTGTCACAAATAAAATCCTGAATCATAATTGTAAATAACTTATATTTATACACTGCCCTCTGCCACAGTTTTCACACCAATTTTTACAGACTGGCTGCTGATGCACAGGATTCTGGGATAAGCAGGATAGCATTCTATGCAAACACTTAATTTGGCCATGACTCAAAGCCTTTCTACCTTAGTAGGCAGTGTTTATTACATTTTAGACACAACGCTAGTCTGTAACTGACAGAAATTTCAAAGCCAGAATGTCTGTCTGTAAAGAATCTGTAAATCCAGATTTCAGTATTGCAGCAATAAGGGCCTTTCCTGTAACATCTGCTTCTCTACTCAGTCATGGGGAATGCTGATCAAGTCCTGTAGCATGCTAGACATGTAGCATGCTGTAGCATGCTGTTTTTGGCAGTACCTGAAAACCTTCTGAGATCAGAAGATGCATTTTGATGGACCTTGAACCGCAATTGACTTCATTGGGATTTTTACTATTTCATTTACACAGTCTGAAAGTACAAAACTGAAAGTACAAAATATTTTTTTTATTGTGACACAAAAAGGTTAATTAAACAAAAAAAAAATAGACAGTTGTTGCTGTATTCTGGGATATGTCTCTATCAGCTTTGCACGTCCTGATCCTAATATTTTTATCCATTCTTCTTGGTAAAATTGCTCAAGCTCTGTCAGACTGGATGGAGAACACTGAGCAGGAATTTTTCAAGTCTTGCTACAGATTCTCAATCATTTAATAAATAATTCTGCAACATACATTGACCTCCATGTGAATATTATACGTGATATTGTATGTAGATTCACGACATATAATCCCAGTTAAGTTACAAAATGTGGGAAAGGTTAAGTTGAATACTTATGCAGGGCACTGTAATATATTTAAGCAATATCATACAAGCATATCGGCACGGCTGTGATTCGGCGTAGGCATGAGCCCACGTCTGGTGTCCCTTCTTCCTTTTCATCTTCATCTGACGAGCTTTCCTAATTTAGGTCAAAAGTTATATTCCTGAAATGTATCGTTTGCCATGTCCGCTGATGATGTCGCCAAGACTACTGTAATAACAGGTTCAAACTAGGAAGTGGAATTTTATATAGTGAGCACAGACGAGTGGAGTGATACACACAGTGAAACATCCCAGTGAGGTTATACTAAATATAAGCATGCCTGGAACTCTGCTCGACCAATCAGATTAGTGGAACTAACTGTCATATAAATACTAATATTTTGTATACACATGGTATAACAGGAGTTGTAAAATATTGAAATCCACAGAGTTTGTGGCGTTCACCTGTGTGCCTATGAGGATGTATGGCACATGAGGCATGCAAGACTTGAGCTCGGGAACCCACTCCTCCTGCACGTTGTAATATGAGGCCGGGTTCACCACAGAGAAGCAGATGAGGAACACGTCAGTGTTGGGGTAGGAAAGGGGCCGCAGCTGGTTGTAGTCTTCCTATAACAACAGAGGATCAGACAGGAGATGACAAGAAGTGAAATCCATTTTTCATTCAAAGCACATCTACTTTTCAACATGAAATCTAACAGAACAGGAAATGTGAAAATGAAATATATTGTACACAATGCATTGCACAATTAGATAATTAATTTTCCTAAAACTTTGGCTATGCTGCATTCTCTCTGTATGTACACACTGGCAGCAGTGCGATGCATAAAATCATGCAGATTAGGGGAATGTTTAGTGTTCAAAACATCCATATCTATTATCGTAGTCTGATTTCGTAATTCTGATTTCGTATTCTGATTTTTGTCTAGACCTGACAAACAGAAATACTGTATAAATATGGTTTTATTTATTTATTTTCCCCACACAAAGACTGAGAAAAAGAAGAAAAACATTTTATGTGGTTTTTGAGTTAGAGTTGGGGAATTTTGCTGAAACCTGGCAACACATGAGTTGACAGCCCACTGGACACTGAACTGGATAGATGAAGATGGGAAAAAGACCAGGCAGCATTTTGCTTGTTCAGTTTCAGTGCACCTATGCGCACTGTAGCGTCAGATTCCTGTTCTTGGCTGGAACCCAATGTGGTCTTCTGTTTGGTGTGTTGTATGTTTTGAGATGCTTTTCTGCTCATGATGCGTGTAAAGAGTGGTTATTTTAGTAGCCTTCCTGTCAGCATAAACCAGTCTGGTCATTCTCCCCTGACCTCTCTCATCAACAAGGTTTCAACCTGCAGAACTGTCGCTCACAGGAAGTTTTTTTTTTTTTTTTTGGTTTGTTTTTCACAGTATTCTGTGTAAACCCTAGTGACTGTTGTGCGTGAAATTCCCAGGAGATCAGCAGTATGTGAAATACTCAAACCAGCCCGTCTGGGACCAACAACAATGCCATGATCAAAATCACAGATTACATTTTTCCTCATAATGATGTGAGCATTAACTGAAACTCTTGACCTGTATCTGTGTGACTTTATGCATTGTTCTGTAGCCACATGCTTGGTTGTTTAGATCACTACATGAATGATCAGATGTACAGGTGTTCCTAATGAAGTGTTCTGTGTATGTGTGTATGCATGCAAATCTCTAAATCTAAATACACAAACATGTTTACAACACTTATATTTACAGGGCAACATAAGAGCTCTGTCCTGATACCAGCTTTCCCTGATGAGAGCCAGACCCTTCACTGCTCAAGTGCAATTGATCTCAGGGTAAGTGCTCATCAGAGAAGAGCCCAGCATGTTGTAGATGCTCTTTAGTGAAAAACACAGTGTTTGTTTACTCAGTGCAAGGCAACACATGGAGTAAAATCAGTGTATCTGCACAGCGTTGCTTCATAGGCACGGGGCCTGACTGTTGTCTACACCCTCTTCACAGATATGAGCTGCCTGGGAGCTGCTTAATGAAATGTGGGAAAGTTTGGTTTCTATGACTACATGATACAGATGTGGTATTACATATCATGGTATTACATCCAGCTGAGTTTTACATCAAGTTGAGATTTAAAATCTCAGTTTTGGATAGGGCAAGACTTGGCTTGCACATAGACGTGATTTAATGCATACATACACTTACCGTCCACTTTATTAGGAACACCTATACATTCATGTAGTTATCTAATCAACCAATCATGGTGAGCAGAAGAGCATCCCAGAGTTACTATATCCTTCCTGGCTGCTTGAACCAATCTGGCCATTTTCCTCTGACCTCTCTTATCAACAAGGTGTTCCCACCCACAGAACTGTCACTCAATCAGCGTTTTTTTGTTTTTCGCACCATTCTGTGTAAACTCTAGAGACTGTTGTGTGTGAAATTCCCAGATCAGCAGTTTATGAAATACTCAAACCAGCCCATATAGTACCAACAACCCTGCCACGATCAAAGTCACAGAGATCACACGTTTTCTTCATTCTGATGTTTGATGTGAACATTAACTGAAGTTCTTGACCTGTATCTACATGATTTTATGCATTGTGCTGCTGCCACAGGATTGGCTGATTAGATGAATGAATGTGCAGGTGTATAGGTGTTCCTAATAAAGTAGATGGTGAATGTACATCCATGTATCTAACTACATCACTGCAGTAGAAATAACAGAAACGGTCAATGACTTTAATTAGTGGTCCAATTGTGTGATATTCTTTCATATGAGAGACCATATAATGTCTTGGGGCTTGATGAATAAAGCTATGTGTAAATAAACTTGTGACAAGAGCTACAGGAGGGTGATAAAGGAAAAAATATTAGCTCTGTTATGCTGTGAAGGGAATTTTGCTGATGGTTTGGGTCTGCTTGTACCCTTTAGAGTGAAGAGTCACTGCAAATCAATACAAAGTTATTTGGACTGATCTCTTTTATCCTATGATGAAACATTTCTATGTTGATGGGAGAGGTCTCTTCCAGGATGGTAATGCTCCCATCCACAAGGCACAAGGGTTAAGGAATGAAATGAATTTGATGAAAAGCATATATCTGAACACCAGAAAACAGTGAAAGAAACAGGGCTGCTGGAAAGTCATTTTTCATTCACAAATTATAGCAACTTTATTTATTTATTTTTATCAACTCCTGAACCAGATGCCCTGTGGAATTTTCTGGCAAGCTTTCTATGTTCTGTCTAATTCGACTGAGTAAGCAAGCCAACTATGTTTTGAAACAACAATTTCGTTCTCAAATCAAGAAATTGTTATTTACTCTACAGCTGACAACAATAGCCATGTAATAATATTTCATCAGATTTGCTTTAGTCTTTGTTTAATTCCAGAAAGATCAGAAAAGTTCACTGTACACACTATCTGAATCTTCTCTAAAGCTGGACACACTTGGGATTTCTTCTGCGAGTCAAACTAAGGTCGTTTAATAGTCATTATTATACATTTTCTTTTAATAATGATGGAGAACGATCATTTAAGTTAATATATTAAAAATTTTTATTTTATTGGAGACTCCATCAGATACACTCACCACACACTTTATTAGGAAAACTATACTAATACTGGAAAGGGCCTCCCTTTGCTCTCTAAACAGCCTCAAAGGTGCACTTTCATGCTGTGAATCTCCCGTTCTACCACATCCCAAAGGTGCACTAAAGGATTCAGATCCGGTGACTGGGAAGGCCACTGAAGAACACTGAACTCATTGTCATGTTCATGAAACCAGTTTGAGACGACTTTTGCTTTGTGACATGGTGCACTATCATGCTGGAAGTAGCCATTAGACGATGGGTAAATTGTGGCCATGAAAGGATGCACATGGTCAGCAACAATACTCAAATAGGCTGTGCCCACTGCAGCCTCAGCTTTCTGTTCTTAGCTGAAAGAAGTGGAACCCAACATGGTCTTCTGCTGTTGTAGCCGATCTGCCTCAAGGTTCGACGTGTTGTGCATTCTGAGATGCTTTTCTGCTTAACACAATTGTACAGAGTGGTTATCTGAGTTACTGTAGCCTTTCTGTTAACCTGAACCAGTCTGGCCATTATCTGTTGACTTCTCTCATCAACAAGGCGTTTCCATCAGAACTGCCACTCACTGGATGATTTTTCTTTATTGCACTATTCTGACTAAACGCTAGAGGCTGTTGTGCAGGAAAATCCCAGGAGATCAGCAGTTACAGAAATATTCAAACCAGCCTTCCTGGCACCAACAATCATGCCACGGTCAAAACCACTGAGATCACATTTTTTCCTGATGGTTGATGCGAACGTTACCTGAAGGTGTTGACCCGTATCTGCATGATTTTTTGCACTGCTTTCACACAATTGGCTGATTAGATAATTGCATGAATGACTAGGTGTACAGGTGTTTCTAATAAAGTGCTCAGTGAATGTATAGTCTGCCCTGTGCATAGCACATGAACTTCATGGGCTATATAAGGAGCAGCAACTCTATGAATAAAAACATTTCTACTGTTTTACAGAAATATGGTAGAAATATGTTTTTAATTTGGAGCTCAGTAAGGCAGTGTTCAGGTCAGGCTACAGGAGCAAACCACTGATGAAAAAAATGAATAGTGCATTTCTGGTTCGTATAATGTTAACAAACTTTATCTTAATTCACCAAGCAGGGTTGCCAGGTTCAGCGTATAATAACTGTAATTCAGATAGACACTGAAAATCAGAACTGTGCGCCATTGTGAAATTATTTCCCATGACAGGACTGAGACAAAGAAGAAAGATGCATCAATGAACATTTTGGGCTAATTTCAAGTGTTTTTTTTGCGGTTTTCAAGTTTTAGTTAGGGTGAGAATTTTGCTGAAAACTGGCAACCCAGCCCACAAACTTTGCAACAGCTGTTCTTTATACCTTTTTATAACCAACCCCCCCCCAAAAAATAAAATAAAATAAAACAAAATAAAATAAAATAAAAACAAAAAAAACCCTAATACTCCATCTACATTTCGGATCTGTATTCCTTTAGGACGCATTATCTGCTCAACCCGAATAATGTATTGGTATTCAGTTACACTCCAAATGTATATACAGTAAATCATATGCTGTGACCTTCTTAGTCATCAGATCTCAAACAAATGAAAGATTTTGGACCGATGTGTTAGACATCGCTGTACACCATCATCAACATCATCAAAACATCAAGTGAGGGAATGTCTTTTGAAAGAATGGTGTTCATCCCTCCAGTACAGTTCCAGAAATGTGTAAAATCTGTGCAAAGGTGTTTTGATGGGTTGTCATAGACAAACAACTTAATAAGACTTTGTTTTTCCCCTAAATTTTACCTGTTGTGTTTTTAACTTACTATCCGCCTGTATATCCCAGCTTGGACCTCATTCGTAGAATTAATATTAAAAATCAGCATTTTTGTTCATGCTATGTGCTGGTTGTTGTATTAAGTCTCCCATTATGGTGTTTGCAACTGGTATACTATAAGTCTTACTGACACCACAGACTGTAGCCAACAAGCACACAGCAGTCTGAGTCGATAGCCCTGACAGCTTTCCTCTCTTCCAGATGGATGTAGGCTGCATAATATTGTGTGCGCCTTCTCGTGTGTTCCCTATTATAAGACATCTGAAGAAGCTTATTTACATTGGAGATATTGAGTTATTTGATGCAAAGCAATAAAACCATCAATAACAGTTAGATGATGTAGGAAGCCAGCCCAGAGTGATCTATTAGAGAAACAGTTAAGGTCATTTATCAAAATGTCAAATTTATTTGTCAGCCTGTCAAAATTCTTTTACAAAATGCATATTTCTAACATAATATGCCCTTCCTCAGCTGTATACGCAAAATGCATACTTCTAACATAATATGCCCTTCCTCAGCTGTATACGCAAAATGCATACTTCTAACATAATATGCCCTTCCTCAGCTGTATACGCAAAATGCATATTTCTAACATAATATGCCCTTCCTCAGCTGTATATGTAAAATGCATATTTCTAACATAATATGCCCTTCCTCAGCTGTATATGTAAAATGCATATTTCTAACATAATATGCCCTTCCTCAGCTGTATATGTAAAATGCATATTTCTAACATAATATGCCCTTCCTCAGCTGTATATGTAAAATGCGTATTTTTAATAGAATATGCCCTTCCTCAGCTGTATACATACTGTACATGCTATTAGTGAAATTCTGGGCTTTGAGAAGAGTTTATACATATTCATGCACTGTGCTACACACGTGATTAGTGTAAATGATGCAATGACTAGTGACTTACCTGCCCAGCTGTGTCGTACAACCCCAACAAGTGCTGTCTGCCAGATACTGTAACATTTACTGTAAAAGAAGCCACATGATAGTGATGAGTTCATCTATATGTAGGAATTGCACATAAATTACATGGTTACTGGGTAAACTGAAGACCTTCCACTGCACTAAGCACTTAAATGATTATTAAAAAAAAACCTTTACAGCAAAACCATTTGTTTTTGTTGCTGTGCCAACTCTTTGAAGTACTATTCTCTAATAGAGTTTTAGCGTCATAGTATTCTTAGCCAAGCACATGTTTGTACTAGCATAAGATTATGTTTTTGTTGCAGACTACTGAATGCATCCTACTGTCAGCAGAAGCTTGTGACCATAGATCCAGGTGTGGCAGAATGACATTAAATAACGACATAGCCTCAAACTATTTTAATTTGAGAGCAAACGACATAATCTATAGGCTACGAGCTAGAGATTTTTTTTTTAGAGTAACCCTGTAATAGGTAGTTGAGAGTCTTAAATGAACTTAAACAAACTACATACAAATTTTCAGTGAGAGAACAGAAGGGTGTAGTCTAATGCCCTGACAAACAGCCTAAGAAAAAGCCAAACAGTACAATTCCCGTAGTTGATCAAAATGAACATGTTTGATACAACACTGCCACCTCACTGATTAATTTGCCTCATTTAGCTCGTCCATCTTTCAGATGCACAAATTTTTCAATCTCGGTTAATTGTGGTGCAACTGGTGCAATTCTGATTGTTTCTGATTGCTAATAATTGCACTCCAAAGACACATTCACATCCTAGCTAGTTACTGAAATCGCTAGATAACAGTGCGGATTAAACTTTCTAATCACATCCTTTCTAATCAGGGAAAGGACCGAAAACTGTGGATGAAAAAGTCTGTTCATTTTGATGACTTACAATCAAATGGATTTTTAAAGAAATTCAGCTGTCTTTGATAGAGCAGGTGTGGCTCCTTTCGTCATTGTCACCGTGTGCTAGACGGATATAGAAGCGGTAATATCAGTAACTGTCCTGGCTGCTGCTCCTCCTCCACTCATAAACACATTCACAGAACGAGAGACTCTTTCCCCAATGGGCCTCTATAAGTGATTGTTGTAGATGCCATTTTTGACAGTATGGTTCTCTATGGATCTGAAAGGGGCAGTGAGTGTGCTGCTCCATAATTGTACAACATCTACAAAGGCAACCAAATCAATGGAACATATTTTCACTGGTCACTCTATGGAGGAATGAGGGCTTTATGAAGATTAATACTGGTTGAAAGGCTTATACAGTATATAAGGTTGGGCAGCCACTGCCTACTGTTCACACTATATAATTGCTGGCTTTTGGTTGTTAAGTTTGGCTAAAATCTATTTTCTAAAAATCATGTCATTTTCAAACTACAATTTAAATGCATAGGTGATCTTTTCTGTCTCATCACTTTGTACTTGCACACTGAAGACAAGTAGTGAACAAGGACAATACACAAGTGGTATAGAGGTATAGAATCAGGATCTATCCTTGTGGGTGATGAGGGGATAATAGGACAGTTGTGTTGCCATTACTAAGTGGAAAATGGCCAAACATGCCATGCTTTTTTTTTGCTATTTGCTGTCAACAACCAGTACTCAGTAAAGAAACAAGTGTGGGCACTGAGAACTTTCTTGGCTCTTTAACAATACACAGTAGCTTCCACTGCCCCGCTACACATCATGTTTCATCATTTTGGATTTGCACACTGAAGACAAATGGTGTGCAAGGACAAAAATTAGCCCTCAATCATTTAATGTTAATGTTGTAGACTGTCCCTCTTGGGAGGGACAACTGTATTACTAATGAACGAACAAGAGACTTTTGCGGTAATTTACACTGTAGCAAAAAGGATTGAAACAAACACAGACTATATGGACAGATGAAAAGATACTGTGTCCCAAATTAATATTACGTCAACAGTTCTTCATTTTATCAACAACATCAAATGCAAACTAGACTAGGGCTTAGCACAGCATTTGGAACAGAGCCTGAGTCAGCTCCCATCTCGTCATAGGGAGCCGTGAATAATACCTGGAACTATAATGACAACTTCTTTGTCTTTCTTGAATTCCAAATTAATTGAATTTTTATTCTACACTGTGAAGCATTTAGAGAAAGCTATTTTATCATTTCAATCTGATCTGCTTTCATAACTGAGAATAGTTTTGTTAGGGAGGGAGTGATAGTGGAACATTTTTCTGATAGTAATATCAAGTGTTTTCTGAAGTGTTTAAAGGAAGCCAAAACCACTGTTGATAAAACACATTATCTTATCAGGATTGACCCTTTAGCCAGCTGTAGAGGCTGGAAGTGGGCTGGGTTCGGAATGAGACAGCTATTGACAGCTGAAGATGTTTAGTTTTAAAAGCATGATGAGGAAGGGTATTTTGTGTGTGTGTGTGTGTGTGGGTGTGTGTGTGTGTAGAAACAATATACATCCTTGTGCGTAATGAGGGGATGAGAAGACTGTTGTTTTTCTACAACTAAGAGGAAAATAGCCAGACACAGCCATGCATCTTTTTTTTTTTTTTTTTGCTTTTGCTGTCAACAACCGGCACTCAGGAAAGAAACAAGTGTGTCAGCAGAGCACTTTCCTGTCTCTTTAACCACACACTATGCTGTCTCTATATTCCCTAGAGGTTTCACTCTGGGCGTTGACATTAGCTCAATGCTTGTAAAAGGCAATACAGTAATTTAAATATTTCTCTCCCTCATCTGCAGTAGTAATGAGCTGAATTGCTAAAAGCTCCACAGGGCTGGTGAGAAGCAGCAGTGAAATGATACTTCCCTGCAGATCATGTCGTTATGTCAGGCATCACTGTATCCCTTGGCAGCATGTGACATAATCTTGAAAAATTAGAGATATAATTGATGAGTGACTATGTGCTGTGTGAGGCTGTAGAGCACTTCAGAAATTCAAATCAATTCAGTTGTGTCTTATGCCCACTGGAACGACTGCTAATCTTGCTGCTAAATTTAGCTTCCTGTACAAATGCAGACAAGAGTTCGATCCCAAATACTGCAGGCAACAGCATGCTGAGCAGCACTGAGGCAGTGAGGAAGTGCTGAACTCTGCTTCTCAGGCACTTCTGCACTTTGGTGGTTATCAATTTCTTGGAGCGGGATTGAAGGACTGCAGCTGTAGCTGCAAAGATTGGTAAAGGGGTGGGGGTGGGGGGTAAAAACTGAGGCAGCGTTTCATTTAGACATGCTTTGTAGCTGAGTCTCTGTTGCAGTGTATCAGCTGTTCCTGACGGCTCCCTATAGGAGCACTGCTCGCCTCCTGAGACAGTCTGACTAAATAAGGAGTAGATTGTTGACACACACCACCTTCCTCTCCTGTGTCCTCCTTCACTCTTTCTTGCCTGTCGGTGAGGCAGGAAAAGGACAAAGACAGAGAGGAAGAAAGAGGGAGAAAAATATTGTGGTTATCTGGGGGTGGTAGAGGAGCCCTCAGCTGTTCCATCCGGTCAGCTGCCTCTCGTCATGGGGCCTGCTGTTTTACTCTCCAGCTTGAAGAGAGACGCATGGTGTTGTTCCAATCATCCCCCTCTAGCCGAAAACCTCCACACATGTTGTGTAATGTGATTTGGGGTGTGGATAAGTCTCCAGGCCTCATACAATGCGGCTCTGTGTAATATGAGTATGCTTAAAGAGCCATCATGGCTTCTTTAGCTGACCAACCCACTCAGAGGAAAGCACAATAGATAAACAGCTATGAACAGTGCTATTAGTGTAAGTGGGAAAATCCCTGACATTCCAGTACAGTATCAACCACTGTAATGTATATAAATCAGGTAGTGACCACTCATTACTGCATATACTACTATATATACTACATATATTTCAAACACTTTAAGAAAAATCCAAACTCAACGACATATAATGTGTTTTTTTTTTAGTTTAAACATCTTTCATTGACACGCTCGCCATTCCACAAATTGCTCAAACAGATACGTTTTCAAACTTCATGCTAATAGTGCTGTCAGTGCCAACATGCCATCCTGCTTATCATCTCATAGATCTTGCAGATCGCTAACTTGCCAAGCCAAATCTCTTGGCTAGCCAAGCCGAATAACTTGGTGCAACTGTGTTGTATAACTGCATTGCATTCTGGGACTTTGAAGTCCAGCCTGCAGTTTCAACCAACAACAAATCAACAAATTAGCACCAGAATTGCTAAACACATCACAAATATTTCAATATACTGTAAGCATATTTACTGTGTTTTAGGATGGAGTTTTCTGAGTAATCTACAGAATTATGATAACATCACTAATTTTTAAACCAAATAGCTATTTTATTGACTCAGTAGTGTAGCCTTGCTAAGGGCAACATTCTATCATTAGCTTAAATACATCTTTAAGCTGTACTGTATTTCCTGAGGGATGGTGATAAGCACAGTTGACTCAAGGTTACTGGCAGCTAACGTATCATTTGTAGTTTACTGGCAAATATTTCTTTTGGGGATTTTTATGACTAAAAATCGCACCAAAGACAGAGACAAGCTTTTTTCCCTCTGTCCTCGTATATTTGTGCCCAGATGCAGACGAATGATTTCAGAAGGTATACACTGGATAACCTGATTATCGGACTATAATACAGATGCCTTTATCATAATTCCTGAAATGATCATTTTATTTAATCTGATTTAAAATGTAGTAAAGAATTCCAGTTATTCCACATGTGTGGCAGATAGTCACAACAGTCATTACTGGGGTTCAATAATCATGCAATATGCATGCACAGGGAGGACCAAATTTTTGTTCAGTTGTTTTGCCGTATTTCCTTCTTTCACCTGTAAGGAGCACACAATATTTCACTCTGTTTTAGTGAGCACAAACATCCATACCAGTATAGAAACTCAAAGTGGTAAAAACACTATATGCTCTGCAAATGCTCTGCACATGTCCTTCAAAGAAATTTTGCATAATGAGGCTAAAAACATTATTATTGAAATTGATCCTTCATATTTAATAACCGACACAATCTTTAGGGACTTTGTAGAGTGCAGGAAGATGAGCGTTTGATCAACTGGGTTTTAGTAGAGTTGATTAAACTGGCTAAGAGCAAAACCCAGGTCAACTGAGAGCACAAACGCTGCTAATTATGCATATTAATCAAATCATGTCTGTGAAGCTGTACTCAAACAGTAACAAGGCAAAGCTCTTGATTAGCCGTGCACCGCCTTTGCTTACAAACACGCTTCACCAATATGAACAAGGAACTGTAGAAGGCTATCTACAGTATAGGGATGTTTCTTGGAGCTAGAAATGAATGTGAAATTAGTGATAATTAGTTGTTCCATTTGGCACTTGTTTTGTTTTGTTTGCAAACCTGTGCCTTTTGAGACAGTACACAGATGCACAGCCGGCACGGGTGTGCTGATGTGCTTCACGCTCGATTTGCAATCATTTCTGCAATCTGGCTATACAGTACGTAACAACGGTTTTTGCAATACACCACTCAGGACCTGTCTTCAGTAAGCTTAAACATGTTGCAGAGATGCAAATGGGTTCCCAGTTATTTTGCTTTGATCTATACTTTTATTAAAATCTTGGGTTTATCAGCAATCTCTGTCACTTTGTTGATGCAGTGGTCATGCAAATTAAGCATTAAAAAATGTTTAGTGATGCATAACAAGTGTATGGTATGATGAAACCCAGTGTATGGTATGATGCTGATCTAAGCATGGTGGTGGAATAAAATATCAGCATGTCGCAGCTGTCACAACAGACTGTAACACACTGTATTACGTCAAGCGAGAGCATGTTTATCAAAGTCAAGCGATATAGCAAAGACTGCATTTAACAGTGTTGCAACGAGAACTTTTAAGGCAAGAACTTTATTACACTGGTTGTCCTTAAATTACAAATTGACTTATATATATACAGAAAACGACTTACTGTCATTGCAAACTCACAGACATCAAACTTTGATTTACTCCGAATTTCTGCTTGTGCTCAACAGACTAAATCAACATTGATCTGAATAGTTTCAGAAGAAATCAAGGACTGTTTGGCCTGGAAGTGTTTTACATGCGGAGGTGGGAAAATCAGTGTATCCAAACTAACACGTCCAAAACTGTGGGAAAAAAGTTGTCATTAGAATGGGGACGTTCCAGGAAGCGCTCTTTTCTGTCATCTCCCACTGAAATCAAACCAAAACAAAGTACTGGCTAAGTATAACGTTGACCATGTTTGAAATTACTTGTCAGAGAAGCAACGCTCCTGGAGGTTTTAAAGAAATTGTTCCTAGAACAAGTATAGCCTACCTATGTGTTATGTGTATGGGGTGTAACAATATCCGCTTTATCCTGGTCAGGGTTGCGGTGGAGCCGAAGCCAAACCCGGCTACAGTAGGTGCAAGGCAGGAGAATTCACCCCCGATGGCAACACAAGCAAACAACAGGGAGAACATGAAACTCCACACAGATAGTAACCCGAGCTCAGGATTGAACCCAGTACCCCGGAGCTGTGAGGTGACTTAATAATAAGTGTTTGTATAGTGTTTGTGTAGTCTATTTGGAATCTTAGCAGAATATAATGAAACAAAACCTGTGCATTATATTGTAACAAAATTAAACATGACTAATTAATATGATGTCACATGTAGCCCTAGATGTGTTTCTGAATCAAGCTCTCTCTAATTCTTGAGTATTGGAGTCTCATATTTCCAGCTGTGAACTTCCAAGTTTGCAACACCTTAAAGATATTGGGAAATCTTCCAGTTTTTCTTGTTGCAGACTGAAGCCATTGTTGTTTTCATGAGCTAATACACTAATATGCTAGCTGTTGCCTAAGAGCATGCATAAGAGAAGTTTTTTTTTTTAAACTTTCACAGTGTGACATAAATTAGACATTAGAGAAATCAGAGAACTCATTCTGAGTGATTTTCATGTTTTCGGACCACTACAGTGGTCACTGGGTGGAAGAGACCTTCCAGTCAGATGAAGAAGTGCAACAGATGGTGCATCAGTGGCTGAAAATGCAAGCGGAAGAATATTTTTTCTAGAGGAAGCCAGACACTTGTTACGTGCTGGAACACTTGCACTGAATGAAATGGAGATTATGGAGAAAAATTATGTACTTTTGTGAAACTTACTTGCTATAAACAGTGCAAAATAGAAAAAAATCAAGGTTATAATTTGACTCACCCTTTTAATCACTTATAGTTTTAATCATATATATTTACTTTTAAACATTTATAATGTTGTCAAACACAAGACGCAAGACAAGTTGATTCTTATATATCACATACATTACACCAGCTATAAACAGTCATTTTGTCACCAGGCTTTTTTTTCTATCTAAAAGTTAATAATACAATAAATGCATTTTGTCATGTTACAGACAATCCACAAAACACAAAGTCCTCTCTCCCATAGACTCTCCCATAGTGGAAAAATTAAACCAACAGCTTTACCACTGTTACCAAGAGCTTACACAGGAGACTCCTAAATAATATTAAATAACGTTAAATAACGTTAAATAACATTTCCTTAAAGAAAACTTCATCATATCAAAGATTGTACATTTCATTTGATAAATAACATTAATTTGCTTATTATTAGGCTTCGATTTCATGGAGTGTCTGCCATGCACCTCCCTGTGACTACTGGTAGAGCCATGATGTTATAGAAAATTAACTTAAAATTAACAAATTAAATTATCTGGCCAATCAGATACAAAAATTCAAAAGTTCTGCAGTATATCAGTTATAATAAAGATCAAACTGTAATGAAAACTGTTTACATTAAACATATAAGGTATATAAAGTATTCATGGAACTTTTGGTGTGATGTTCTTGCATACATTATGGAGAAACTGTGGATATACAGATTGCTTATCCTGTGCAAAACAATAATAACAACTACAGACTTCCTCTGGCAATGTTACATAACAGACATTTGTTAGGTAAACCTATCCTGTCTGAAATGTACTTCTGTCTGTAATAAGCTCTTTACATTAGCAGCAAAATGAGAGCCTTCCCTTATACAACATGACAGCATTGAAATGGTGTTCTTCATCAAAGATGGATATTTTAATTATAATTTTAATAGTAGCTCCACAGTCATCCTCTGTGTGCCTGTGACTTAACAAGGCAATATCACTGGTATATTACACGATTTGTGGGGAGCCACACGAGGCAATGACTCATCTCAACAGCATTAACAGTCTCTATGCCGAAGACTGGGAACGCAATCTGTTTGTTTTGGACAAGGGAATTTTGATCCAGTGGGATTTGTGAACGGAAACCTCAGCCTCTCTTACCAGTGGAACTTTAACCCTACGTCCTTTACAGTCCATGACGTAAGCAGAGAGGCCCAGGAGTGTTGTGATCCTAAAATGGAAATTTATATACTCCTTGCAAAAGTAATCAGACTTTAAGGATGCTAGATTATGAAAATGAGTATTGTTAGCATTTATTTTAAAAAATCAATAACAATTCCTTGGCAAGTGCACGGTACATTTGAGAACGTTATCAGACCAAAGGGTCAGCAGACATCGATCCATCTGTGGGGTATTTATGTGCATTATTTCATCCAACACACACCATGTGTTTAAAAATGCTGTGCCTATTGCAATTTCTGCAGCAGAATAATGACCATTTCTTGTTTAACACTAATACTGCTATAGCAACAACAATGGGTGCCATTCAGCACCATACAAGAGAGCGCTGTGTTTCTTGGCCTAGACATTAAGGCACTGTGTGACAGTTCACCCATTTTATTATGATGCTATGTCGAGGCCCTCTCCATGTGGAGAAACTGATGGGGCTAGACCTAAATGGGAACGATTGATAGGCTCTGTGTTTTCACTCAGCCCTGCTGTGCAAGCCAGAAGAATGTCCCTTCTCTTCTCTCTTGGTCTTTTTTTCTCTCCTCTAACACTCTCTCTTCCCCTTGCCCCCTGCTTTCTCTATTTCGCCCAACTCCTCATCCATCTCTGTGTTTGGACATGTCTCTGGTAGGGTTTTCTAACATATAGCACATATGAACAAGGCTCAAGACAAGACTACACATACCATACTTACTAATCACTCTAATTAGGCATCTGTAGCACACACAGATATTTACAGCTGATACTAATGCTGTCTAGTCTCAACCACAAGAAAAATATAGGCTTATAGTAACTTACAGTCTTACAGTTCACCAAACAAGCGCATTCATTTAGAGTGCCATTTGAATATTCAAGTGGATAACGAATAAGTTAAATACAAAAGATCTGGGTATTTGATGGGACATTTATTTCATATTTTTCTTTATTTAATTGCTACTGTAAAAAACTGGTGTCCAACCCAGGGTGTATTCTTGCCTCGCACCCGGTCTTCCTGGGACGTCCACCACGCTGATCAGGATAAAGCAGTTAATAAAGATGAAAAAATTTAACTGCCAATAGTAGATAAACTGTAATAAAACATTTAAAAAACCTACACAAAAAAACTAGGTGACATGATGGTACAAGCAGGTAGCATTGCCACCTCACAGCTCCGGGGTCAATCCTGTGGAGTTCCGCATGTTCTCCCTGTGTCCACATCAGTTTCTTCCGACCTCCCAAAAAAACAGCCAGTAGGTGTATTGGCTGTGCTAAATTGCCCTGTGTGTGCATGGCTCACTATGATAGACTAGCATCCCATCAAGTGTGTATTCCTGACTCACGATGATTGTTCCTGGAATAAGCTCCTGAGCCATTGAGATCCTGACCAGGATAAAGCAGTTACTGAAGATGAATGTGTAAAAACTTTTGACCGGCAGTGTACATAAAATCTTGTTTACAGTGAGCTTATGGAGTTGCTGTCATAGCAACAAGTCCAGCAACAGCTTTGAATGCTGTCATGTCAAATCGTCAACAGCCTAATCCCGCTAACTCAGTTATCCACGATAGTGATAAACCCAGCCATACCTCACACATTAAATTTGATATATGAGCTTTTCAGTGCAAATATACATATAGCTTTAGGGACATGCTACATTTTTCACCCTTTCATAGTATCTGACGTGAGTACAATCACATGCAAAATGTAAATGCTTACATACACTGCATCATTTCTACATGACGCTTTGACTACTCAACCACCAGTGAAGTTTTAAGGGCCCATAAACTTTTAAAAGGGACGTTAAACATTTGCGGTGACGTCTGTTTGCCAATGCATTGTAATAGAACCAATTAAAAAAAATCTATCAGGGCCTCCATTCCTCAGGACGTCCGGCTCTCTGCCTTTTTGCTGTCACATAAATGCATCAACAATAACAATCTCTCATATAGTGCAGTATAGGATTTTTTTTTTCAGCTGCCCATGTGCAATTTAAACAGCACCGTCCATTCCAAACCACGATGACTGAAACTACATGGACATGCTTCTAATCATTACTTATCTGTCTGTTTATCAAAAGTAGGAGTCACTAGTAGGAGAATGAGCAAGTCTGGAATGGGAGTCACATTTCTTGTGAACATATGGTCTTCCCATCACTTTCCAACCCACTAATGTTAGCTTTGTGTTTGTCCTTTAAAACTGTGTTGCCCAACTAAAATTCTGGAAGGCCGCAGCAAACTCACCTGACATTTTTAGTATATTTGAGCCTTGGGAGCAGTTGAATCAACAGTGTCAGAACAGGAAACACCACCCAATTAAGCCTTGCAGCACTGCTTTAAGTGATCATGTCAACAAGGGTTAGCAGTCCACACCTGGACCACATCTGCAACTCACAGGTTGCTTCATACAGTAGGTGCTGCGATATAGCACCATTGTGTTCCCCACCCCCACGGTACTAGTCTTGAGGAGTTCTGGCTCATTAATGCACATTAGACTTTGTTGTAAAAAGTCGGCCACGTGCAAAAACAGTTCCAGCCAATAAAATTTCACAAATGAGATGGTGTCATGGCCTGAGCGTAATTGTTGAAAGTTCAAAATTTATTCTGGCTCTGGACAAACGTCAAACACAACTCTGACTGCGAAGATAAACAGGTGCCCTTTGTGTATAGTGTGTTAAGATCACAGAGTAACTAATTCAACATTTGTAGGTCAGATTATAATTTGAAACCTGTACAGTGTTTCAGTGCAGTCTCCTTTATAGGGGAAAGTCTGGAGAAAAACTGGAATTTTGTCAAATTTCTGTCCTTTTGTTCACTGAGAACTTTTTCAAGAGTGATGTCACTTTTTCCAGTGATGTCACCGACATGCAAAGAAATGACCAGAAAAGCAGACTCCACTTCCACACACTGGCAGCATGAAAGCAAAACTCCAAAGAATCCAGAGTGATTTGCTTTAATAGCCAAACATTTGTTGTGGCTGCAAATGTGTTAAAACAGTGATTCTCATCATTTTTGCAGCCAGAGACTTATAGACTTATAGGTTATAGAAGAAATATGGTAATAATAAATATAACAAATATAATAATGGTAGTTGATGGTGGTGATCTCCACTGTCATCAGATCGTTAAAAAAAAAAATAATAAATTTGCAAATCTCCAGAAATATGTCACAGGCCACTGGAAAGCCTGAACTCCACTATAACACAACCATGTGGTGTTACAGATACGGTAAATGATATGGGCCTACAGTACGCCATAACATGTACTCTAATGAGACAGCATAGTTGTGCAGTAGGTACCCTTACACATAGTAAGAGTTGTGCAGTAGGTACCCAAGGTACCCTTGCTGCCTCACAGCTCCATGTTTGTGCAGAGTTTCAAATGTTCTCCTCATGGCCATGTGGGTTTCCTCTGTATTCTCTGGTTTCCTCCCACCTCCCAGAAACATGCAGGTAGGTGAATTTGTTATTTAAATTGCCCTTATGTGTGAATATGTGTGTGCATGATGCCCTGTAATGGATTGTCTCCTCGTCCAGCGTATATTCCTGCCTCGCACCCAGCGTTCCCAGGATACGCTCCGCATGCCCCATGACCCTGACCAGGATAAAGTGCTTATTGAAGAAAAATTAAGGAAGAGTAGCAATAGAGTCTGCTCTTCCAGTTTTCATGTTGGAGGTTTTATACTTGGGAGAATTTTCTGCCTCAGGTTCTACCCCCACACTTGTTTCTTTTCAGAGAATATCATGGCTGAGCCATGCCTTAGCTCAGCTGTCATTTCAGCATTGACCCTTCAGAGCATTCTCCCAACCTTCGTCTGCTATCACAGAGGCATTTTCCCTGTTGTTCAGCTCAAAGCCTTGTGATATTATGTGTAGAACATACAACTTTTTTTAGATCAATAGTATGCCTATGTAGATTAGTGGCAATATCTACTAGTCTACACTGTAGTCTACTAATCTACACAGAAGTCTATTACTATGGTGGAACAGTAGATATTGCCACTAATGATGGCAAGATTTTAGAGTTTATGATCAACAGGTAGCACAGTGTATACCACCTTCTTTTATTTACTCTGTATATTATGTAGCTGTCTGTAAACCTTTTGGTAACAGCAGTTTGTTTGTACTTATGTGTATCAGGCCTACACTGTGTAGCACACAGTTCCTCACAGTTCCAGGCAGCTATTCTTGGGACCCTGGCTATGGTGGGGGATAAGTGTGTGCGTGTGTGTGTGTGTGTGTGTGTATGTGTGTGTGTGAGTGAGTGTGAGAGAGAGAGAGAGCGCACCGGATACGGGACATGTCCTGTACACAGTGTGAATACAGTAATACAGTCAGAGAGATTAAATGTGTCTCACCTGCGTAATGGTCGAACACAGTCGGTACATATTCCTCAGGAAAAGCGTCATTGGCGTAGCTCATGAGTAAGCAGGTCTTGCCAACGGCTCCGTCTCCGACCACCACACATTTCAGCATCTTTTTAACAGAAGTAGTGAAGGTCTCTCCACTCTCCCCTGCGTCCTCAGCCCCGGCACGCTGCTTACTTCTGGAACTACGGCCAGGCATGATAGTCTACTGCTGCTGTCCTGCCTCTCTGTTCCCTTATAGCACACGGAACACTCTAATCCCTGTCCTTCTGTGTTTGTAACAAGACGCCGAGGGCCTTAGTTAAACCAGTCCAAACCCTCAGGATGACTACTCACGCCTCTAATCCGTCAGGTCGGTGAGCCGCACTGTTTGCCCTCGCGCTTCCAAAACACACCGGCGCCTGCATTTACACTCAGTCCTCCAGCTTTCATCCCGTCATTGCACAGTGTCCGCGTCCGAAACTCTGAAAACACTGAACCGCTTTCGGCAAGCGTCCTGATTTTTCACATTTTCTCCGTCATTCTCTAGAGCAGCCTTCGCCATTCGCCGGCTTCTCGTCGCTCGTTTCAGGAAACTGGGGCTTTCCTCGAGAATGCCATATTAGGCAGGAGTGGGCTGGGAACAATAGGGGCTCTGTCCAAATCCACTTAACGAGGGAGACTAGGCAGAAATACAGCAGCGACAAACAGAAGGAGGGGACATAGTCCAGGTCCTGCAGTTCCAGTAAGCTAACTAAAACTTAACTACTGCAGGCAAACAGCCAAATCCCAGTGCAGTCCCACTCGTTTATTCACTGGAGGAAAGCGCACAGTCTTCTCTAATGCCTTTTAAAGGTGGAAATCCTCAACTTCTCTGCTCTAGTCTGAGGCTGTGTTTAGAGAAAGTGAGTGAGAAAGTTTTTTGGTGTATAAGCATAAGAGGGCGTGGCTAGGTGGCGCAGGGTGGCAAGTGCCCCTCTTAAATAAGCCTCACCACCCCACTTGCCACCCCAACTCTGACCTCAGATCAGGTCCCTGAAAATGTCTTCCTGTGTAATTCACGCAGACTAAAATGAGCATATATACAGACAGGTGACTGTGGGGGGCATTTTGTTGGTATGGTTTGGGTCCAAGGCTGCAGGGGGGGGAGGGGCACAGTGAGTCCCAGGCTCGCACCTGAGCTGGGGTTACTGTCTGTGTGTGTTCTTCTTGTGGATACTATAAATTACCCCAGGTGTGAATGTGTATGTGCGTGGTGTCGTGCTATGGACTGGACTGTGGGTTCCCACTTCACACCCAGTTTTCCCAGGATTCACCACGACCAGGATGACATGCTCTTACCCACAGGGCATGAGGGTTCACTGAATGAGCGGCTTGTGGTGGTCCAACAACTTACTAAGACACTTTATGTTGGGGTTTCATTTAATTTGTCTCAGACCCCCACCCCTGCCTCTAGCTCATGCTGACTTAATTCACCATTGCACGGAATTTTGACCAAATCGCCCAAATCGCATATTAGGAACTAATGATCACTGGCTATGAAGCTAATACAGTAATGTAATTATGTGTCCATTCATTCTGCAAACTTTGTCATATACACAATTAAGTGGTGCCACACCCGCGAGATCACGTGTGTATTGCGCATAATAGCAACACACAGTAGATTATGGTTAATAAAACATTTCATTTTAAGAGACATCTGTTTGATACTTGATGCCGCTTACGGCATGGCCGACACATTCCTCTGCGACAGATGTGTCATTCCAGCTGTTTTTTTCCCCGCACGTGTCAGAGAATCTGTGCCGCGCGCACTCCGTCTCCATGGCACCGCGCACCGCGCCGGAGATTCCTGTGCCAGTCTGCGTTCAGCGCTCGCTCTCAGTGCGCACGCGCGTTCTCGCGGGGGAGCGCGGACCTCACCGCGCCTGGAAGAGTCTCAGACAAGCTCGTGGAAGCCGGGCAGGGCGCAGCGTTACCATGGTCTTCTCCATCCCGCCGACACATCCCCGGCCGGTCCGTTTCACTTCCGCGATCAGCTTCGACAGAGTGTGCGAGCGTGAGGGACCTCGTAGCTGGAGCGCAGAATGCACGGGGGAAGGAGAGGACTGGTGGCGCCGCAGAACACTTTTTTGGAAAACATCGTCCGACGCTCAAGCGGTAAGCGCACTCCTTTCCTCAGCTCGCAGGGATCTGATGAGACGCGCGGGACTGCATGGGTCCTCACAGGGCATCGCGCATTTCTGCCCGAGTGTCAGCTGCTTCTTGGGGTGATCAGACTTGAAACAGTCCGATCACATTTTACATTTTAACGTGTTGAGCCGTTTCCACAGCCAGTTAGTGGAACTGTACAAAAATATGATCTACTGGGACAAGAATTAAACTCAGATCATGTTATGGCTTTAGATTCTGGTTCAAAACGGACCCTGGAAAACGGAAACTTACT